>NC_133531.1:47835281-48027976 GCF_048544455.1 Silene latifolia
ATTAAAAGGGTTGTAAACAATTTATAAAAAGCACTAGGGTGTCATGGGGTCATAGGGGAATCATGGGAATTGATCATACAAACATGTTCTCAAATTATAAGCAAGCAATTATTGTTGTGATGGATTGAGTTGGGTTATATCTTACAATCCTAGGAAAGTTTGGGTCCCGGAGCCGAATCGATTAGATTGTACAACACCTACAAGTCGACTTAGTCTTCCCTACTCAACAACATGCATGGTCTAATGAGACTCGAGTTGGTTTATGTCTTACAAGTCTCATTGAAAAGATAGGTGATGGGTAAAAATGCAAGGATTCATAGGCTCGCATTTCATCAAACATAACATGTGCATGAGTCGAGATCAAAACAAGCAAGCAAATAAACCATGAAAGAATATTAATTTAAGCATGAATCATTCCCCATGTTGGTTTCCCCTAATTACCCATTAACCCTAGCTAGGTGACTACTCACTCATTATCATGTTGAT
Source organism: Silene latifolia (assembly GCF_048544455.1). NCBI lineage: Eukaryota > Viridiplantae > Streptophyta > Magnoliopsida > Caryophyllales > Caryophyllaceae > Silene > Silene latifolia. The sequence goes on from NC_133531.1 coordinate 47,835,768, forward strand.
CATGCTAGCAAGGTTGTCAATCATACCAACAAAGTAAAACATGATGAATAAATGAAAGTAATTAACAATAATTAAAAAGGGATTAAGAGAATTATACCTACTAATGATCCAATAATAAAGCAAGAATAAAAGAAGTACTTGATGCTTGATTGAGAGGTTGTCAATCTCCCAATAATAACCCAAATAATCTTCAATTACCCAAAATAAAGGATGAACAAAAGAGAGATTAAGGAAATAAAACTTGTATTAAAACTTGATTAATTGTTGATTACAAAACTAAAGAGAGATTTGATTGATATTAACTACACTAAAGATTGCTAAGAAGAACATGCTCTTCTAATTAGACTAATGGGGTATTTATAGTGGAAATTAGGTGGATGCATTAGGGTTAACTAAGGCTAAATTAGTAATTACACTTTTTAGATTCGAGCAAGGAAACGCCGGTATTTTTCGAAGGAAGGGCATCTTTCTTGAAACTTGAAGAAACGGATTTTGCGCTGGACTGGAATCCGTGCGTCTTAGGCTCGGGACGGGCGGATTCAGGGGTCTCTGCCCGGGCGTCTTTGGGAGAAGACGGGCGTCTTCTGGTGGCTGCTTTGCCGGGCGTCTTTAGCGAAGACGCACGGATTGTAAGGTGGAGGACGGGCGTCTTCAAAGACAATCCGCACGGATTGTTGCTCGACCTTGTTTCTTCTTCTTTTCTTCCCTTTTCTTCATAAAATCCTTGGGGATTTCCTTGGGGATGCAAGGATCTTTCCTCAACATTGCCCATCTACTATAATATGTACAAAGGCCTTCTAATCTTGTCTCTCCTTGATGCTTGGTCATTGAATTCAATCAATTTAGTCTCATTTTGCCATGAAAATGCAAGGTTTGCACTCCTTTCCTACCAAGGACACAAAACCTCAAAGAATATGCAAAACAAAGAACTAAAGACAATAAATGACCCAAATATGCACTAAAAAGCATGGGAACAAGGCTAATTTGGGGACTAAATATGCGCTAATTATGGTCACATCAAATATCGCCAAACCGAACCTTTGCTCGTCCCGAGTAAAGAGGTGACAAAGACTAGGACCATTATTTAAACTAACCTAATAACATAGCCGACATGAGACAATTAGCGGGTCTCACTCCGCCCCTTCAACTCACAACAAGACAACCATGAGGTAGGATGCCTTCTTGCAAGGCAAGGTGGGTCTTGCCAAAATGGCGACACATCCAAACATTAAGCACACAAAATCAAATAATGGATGCATCTACAAAAAGAATAGCCACTTCCTCATCAAGTGGCGGAGTCAATTAAAAAGGAACAAATTTAAGAGCATATATTCTGTCACAAATACTAGTTCAATAAATTACTAAGGCTAAGAGGATGGCACTAAATCACCTCCAAATGGTGTTAAACTAGACTACTTTCGTCCTCAATTTCCAAATGCTTTCGTCAAGAGCGATCGGATGGTATGGAATGATGATCCCTATGATGCTAGTAGCATATGACATGACAAGTCTCGAGTTCTCTACAAAAGTAAAGGTCATGGATCGTCCCAAGCTCGACAAAGTGGCTTGACAAAAAGGCTTTTTGGGAATGAAATGCTCAAATCATTGCAAACAAGGGTGGATATGACTAGTATTCAAAAATTGACCTCATTTAACTTTCACATTTCAAAAATTTGAGATGGGGTTTGTCCCTTCCGTGCTAATGTCCTTTGCTTTCGCCAGTCGCTTATTAGGCAACCGGTTAACCTCTAGACAATAGCTTTTCGGGGTGATAGTCACTCTGTCTCTGGACGGTTGAATTCACAACCGTGTGGGGGCCCAATTCAATGGATCCCTCTCCAAAGCACATCGAAGTGGTACGCCTCCATCAAAACAACTAAAATTTCTCAACATTTCAACATTTCATAACATTTGAGGTTTCCTTAGCAATAAATTGTTTCCACATAACAAAATCTTCAAAATGAGCACTTCAAACTTATTGATATAAAGTATTTTTGGGTTGCCTTACCACAAGGTCAATCAAGGTCACCTAGACAAGTTAACCAAGTCCACATCGCATCATGGGGTTAAAATAGGTGACTCACATGCAAACCCTTGATTAGGCTTTGGGTCATGGGTCGAAAGACACTAGTATGACACAATCTAGGGTGTTTTACAACCATTCTAGTAGGCAAAGTCTTAAGTTGAAAAAGTATTTGTAATGGCTTAGTTGCTCTTGTCAAAGTTCCCAATTAGGCACTTTTTCAAAACTTTTCATCTAAATGCAACTATATGCCATGATGAAACTAGCATTTATACATCCTAATGCAAGTGATTCTACCAACTAATATGACATATAAACTAAATGCAAGTCCTAAATTCACATTGTTATACCGCATCAATCAAAATAAAGCCACATAGTAATTAACATAAAGAGGAAAAAGGAGACTGGAAAGATCATACCATGCGGTCTTCAATATCCTCATGTCTCGGATGTGGCGTAGTCAATCAATGTGAACAAGGATAGAACAAACACAATATATACAAGACTACACTACAAAGGAAATAAACTTGTTTTTGGCTTTTCAAATTTTCAAATTTTTATGGATTTTTGAATAAGAAGTTAAGTTAGAATTCCCCATCCCCACACTAATATGGGCATTGTCCTCAATGGCCAAAATGATGGGAAATTATGCAAAAATGATGCATGATTTCTACACTAAATGCAAGCTACACTAATCTACACTACATGATGCATGGTTTTTGTCTATGACGGAGAGGATAATTTAGATTACCTCCGTTGTGTATGTATGTACTTCCCCAAACCGAGTTAGACATTATTGCTAATGTCCTAAGGTTGGGTGTAGTTCATGCACACACTATGCAATGCATGAAATTAATTTGTCATTTTGGATTTTGAAAGGTGGGAACAATAAAATGAGAACACCTCAATGGGGCCGAGGTGTTAGTCCTCTATGGTGCTAGGACTACTCCAACAATGATCAAGAAAAATAATTAAAACAAAGAAAGAAGTAGAACAAACCTCAAGAGGGTAGGAGCCTCCAAAGCTTGCTAATCTTCCATCATATCATCACTATCATCATCTTCCTCATTAGAAGTGGACTCATCGCCACTTCCCTCTTCACTTTCTTGTTCACCTTGCTCATCATCCTCTTCTCCTTCTTCACTAGCTTCTTCATCAATGTTATCATCAACAACTTCATCACCAACAACCTCATTGTCACCCGGAAGCTCACCCCTAGATGCACTCGGAAAGAAGACTTCTCTATCCGCCCAACTAGGCAAAGGACATGAAGGATCAAATAGTCCTTGCCTAGCTAAGTGTAGGAGGGGTGGATATTGAGCTAAGTAAGTATCTTCCCGGTCCTTGAAGGCTTTCTTGTGCATCTCTTGCATAAGAAGAGTCACAAAATCCTTGCTTGCTTCGACCCCTTCGGGTTTGAACTCTTGGTACTTGAAAGGATAGGGTGGTGTGACAATGGAAGAGGAGGGTATTTCAATTTCACCCTTTTGTTGTCGGATAATATACTCGGCCTCTTTTGAAAGGGGAAGGAGATAGTTGGTCCGGTGGACGCTTAAACGACAAATCTTCGAAGGCAAAGTAAAAGATCTAGCCTCACTTGTGAGCCATCTATACTTGGTGTCAAGAGGGTTATGAGAGACCAACTTGTATTTGTTTATCATAGTATCCATATCAATGAGATGACCACCCTTCTTCGCCTCATACTTGTTATCCTTGTTGAAGTTCGGATCAAAGTATTTAGCCAAAAGAGTGACTAGACCGCCATTCACAATAACGGTAGTGCCTTGCTTCCCACAATCAATGTTTAGCCATCTATCCACCAAAAGTCTTAGAGAGTTGAAAGGCTTGGTGAATTCCCTTCCAATGTTCAAGGCCGACTCAAGAAGAACAAAATCGAGTTTGGTGAAATGGTTGGTGTCTTTTCTTGCAATGATGGTGTTTCCTATGACCTTGTGCCATACTCTAATGCCCGGATGGTGGACTAATAGAGCACGACTAGCATGAAAGCTCTCAAATTTCCTTCCGGAAATAGCCTCCCAAAGAGGGTCGGGGTCATACTTGCCAACATTCTTGAAATAACTAGGTGAATTATCAAGACCCAAAGCTTTACCCATTTCCTCAAAGGAGATGCGCCTACTAACATTAGCTAGGCGGAACTCGATGTTTTCCATAGTCTCTACCTTGTTAACTTTCAAAGAACTCAAAAATTATAAGGTAAGGGAGGGGTATGTCAATTCTTTTGTTGTAAACAATTTCTCCAACCCCATGGCTTTAAAGAAGGCTCTAGTTTGCTCAAGGACACCCAACTTATCTAAGGCATCTTCACAAATAAACTTGGTGGATAGAAATGATTTTCTAGCAAACTTGGCAAAAGTGTCCCTATGGGATTTGGAAATGAAAATTACCTCCGGATAATTCGAAAGTTGAGCAATTTCCAGAGTAGTAGATGTTGTTGCTTCCATGGGAGGTTGTTGTTGTTGCACTTCCAAGTTTGGGCTAGCCACCACCATAGCCAATGCTTTCTTTGCTTGAAGACTCTTTTGTCTTGATGAGAGTGCCTTTGCCTTTGGTGCCTTTGCCTTTGTTGCTTTTGTTGCTCCCTTTGTCCTTGCCATTGATGAATAAACTAAGAAAAGAGTGAAAATCTTCAATTTTCTAGTGAACCCAAATCGATTCAAAGATGAAAGGCTTTGCCTTTATGAATTCAAAAATCGACTCAAAGGTTGAAGATTTTGTGCTTGGTTTTGATTTTTATTGAAAGAGGAGTGATTGATTTGTTGTTAAAGGGATGTTTTGATTTGATTTTGGTGAATGTTGTTGAGGAATCTTGTTTTTGGGATGGAGAGGATGAGGGTTTTGGAGTTATAGGGTTTATGGGTAGTGTTTTGAATGAAGAAATGAAGAAATGAATGTGGGAGGGGGTTTATAATAAACCCGAAATATTTGAAATGCAGGGGGAAGACGGGCGGCTTTCCTTCGGGATGCCCGGATTCTGCCTGTTCTGGGTTTCAGAATTCTCGCCTAAAGACGGGCGGATTTGAACAAATACGGGCGGATTTGAAAATGCGGGACGGGCGTCTTTCAGCGAAGACGGGCGGATTCCTTTCCAGGGATTTTTCTTGTTTTCCTCAGCCAAAAAGACGGGCGTCTTTCAGTGAAGACGGGCGACTTTTTGAAGACGGGCGGATTCTTTGCAGGATGCCCGGATTCGTTGACAGTCAGAAATTTCAAAAATTCGGCTCATGAAGGACGGGCGTCTTCTGCCCAATATGCCCGGATTGCCCGAAGACGGGCGGATTCTCCTGAATCCGCTCGGATTCTACCCCTTTACCCGGATTCAGTTCCATCCGTGTACTTTGCATATCCCTTGTCATTCTTCCATTCTTCAAAATCTCGTGTTCTTCATTGTGGGGGCACTACTAAGGCACGAATAGCCTAGGCAATTGCTATCCCCACACTAAGCTAAAGCACTACACATCAATTGAAATTATTAGTCCCTCCCTCACTTCTCTCAAACATGATAATTATCTTGATCAAAGCTTAAAAATCCAAAAATAACAAAAATGCAATATAAGAGTTGAAATGCGAGTTAGGGAGTTAGAAATATTTAAAAATGGTGGTTTAGGGAGGACTCCACCAAACTCTCATTCTTGATGAGATGTCATGGGGGCATGTTCAAGGTGTTGTTGATGTTGCTCAACACCTTGAAAAAGTAATCAAAAGCTTGTTCATTGTCATGATAAAGGTCTTCAATAGACCTTTGCCCTTGTTGTCGGTCTTGATCGATAGCATTACCAATGTAGGGATTGAAAATCCCTTCAAACTCGTCGTCCCAAAGACCACAAACTTCATTAACTTGATCACTAAAGATCTCTTGAGTTGATAGAGACAATTCTCCCAATTTCTTGTCTTGGCCAATGAGGCCATCTTCTTCTTCTTTGCTTGACTTTGATGAGCTTTGCAAGCTCTCTTTGTTACAATTCACTTGCTCTTTGAATGGAGCATCTTCAATTTTCTTCTTCCATTGGAGTTCCGACTTCTTCCTATCATCCTTCCGGCTATAATGATCAATCATGAAACATGGTTCATGCAAACGTGGAGCTCTCATAGTCTTGTCAAGATTAAAGGTTATACTCTCATCTCCCACTTCTAGAGTGAGCTCTCCATGTTTCACATCAATCACCGCACCCGCGGTGTGTAAGAAAGGTCTTCCTAGGATGATTGGAATGCTGGAGTCTTCTTCCATGTCAACAATGACAAAGTCCACCGGGATGAAAAATTTCCCAATTCTTACGGGAACATCTTCCCATATCCCTAATGGTGTCTTCGTCGATCTATCGGCCATTTGGAGTGTGATATTGGTGCATTTAAGCTCTCCCATCCCCAACCTTTTACTCACCGAGTACGGCATAATACTCACACTAGCCCCTAGATCACATAAGGCTTTGTTGACCGTGGTGTCGCCAATGGTACACGGTATTGAGAAACTTCCCGAATCCTTGAGTTTTGGAGGTGAACTCCCTTGAAGTATTGCACTACTCACCTTAGTGAAGGCGATAGTCTCAAGCTTCCGGATTGACTTCTTCTTTGTGAAGATGTCTTTCATGTATTTTGCATAGGCCGGCACGTGATTGATTAATTCCGTGAAAGGAATTGAGACTTCCAAATTCTTCACAATTTCCATAAATTTTCCAAGTTGGTCATCAAATTTGGGTTTGGCTTGACGACTTGGAAAAGGAAGTCTAATCACAATGGGCTCCTTCTCCTTGACCTTGTCTTCATTTTTCTTTGAAATTTCTTCTTTTGATGGTTCTCCATCCTTGGAGTTTTGCACAATTTCTTCTTTATCACTAGCTTCCACAACTTCATCCTCAACTTGCTTCTTCGGTGCTTCATACCTTGTACCACTTCTCAAGTGAATGGTACTAACCGTTTCATATCTTGGGAGATTACTTTGAGATGGTAATTGCCCCTTTTGTCTTTGTGAGCTTGAAGATGCTAGTTGAGTCAATTGGGTTTCCAACATTTTGGTGTGAGCTAGAATGTTGTTGATGGTGGTTTCCTTTGCTTGACTATCTTTTTGCATTTGAGTGAAAATTTTTGTTGATTCTTTTGCATTTGGAGGACCTCTTTTTGAACATCAAAACCTTGGTCATTTTGTTGATTGTATGGATTTTGATTTTGGTAACCTTGGTTTTGGTTGTAAAAGGGTCTTTGATTTTGGTTTCTCATGGGAGGTGGGGTGTATGTTGTTTGAGGGTTTTGAACATTTTGGCTTTTGTATGAGAGATTTGGATGGAATTTGGTGTTTTCATTGTAATAGTTGGAATAAGGGGTACCACTCTTGTATGCTTGGAAAGCATTCACTTGTTCATTTGTTCCCCTACATTCACTTTGGTCATGTCCCAAAGTTCCACAATTCTCACATATCCCACTTGGGATTGATGAAGATGCCGTCATGGCATTAACATGATGCTTTGGTGATTTTGAGGCTTCTTCAAGTCTAGCCATAGCTTTTTCAAACTTCAAATTGATTGTATCAATGTGAGCACTAAGTTGAGCACCCAATTGAGTAACGGAGTCCACTTCATGCTTTCCTCCTCTAGTAGCCTTGCGAGGTCTACTATATTGTGAGTTATGGACCGCCATTTCCTCAATTTTGCTCCAAGTTTGATTGTCATCAACTTCGGTGAACATTCCATTTGATCCCATGTTGAGAATGTTCCTTGAATCTTCATATAGACCGTTCCAAAATTGTTGTACCAAGAACCACTCGCTAAGTCCATGGTGAGGACATGAGCGACAAATTCCTTTGAACCGCTCCCAAGCTTCATACAAAGATTCTTCATCCCTTTGCTTAAAACCCGTAATTTGAGCCCTTAACATGTTAGTCTTTTCCGGTGGGTAGAATTTTTTGTAGAAAGCTAGAGCCAACTTCTTCCAAGAATCAATTCCGAGAGTGGCCTTATCAAGGCTTTTTAACCATTGTTTCGCGGTGCCAATTAGAGAAAAAGGAAATAAGACCCATCGAATTTGGTCTTGAGTTACACCGGTTTGAGAGATCGCATCACAATAATCGCAAAAAGCCTCCATATGAGAATGAGGGTCTTCACTAGGCATGCCCCCAAATTGGCTTCTTTCGACTAATTGGATAAATGCGGATTTGGCAATAAAATTTCCGGTCAAATGTTGTGGTATGGGAGTACCATTGGGTAGGTTCTCCTCGGTGGGTACGGAATGTGATGAAAACTTAGGCATTGTGGGTTGATTTTGTGGTTGGTTCTCCTCACCTTCTCTTGCAAAAGGGTTGATGAACTCAATAGTTGGTTGAATATCTACAACCTCACTAATACCTCTCAAATTTCTCCTAGCAAGTCTTCTATTGGTTGTCAAAGTTCTTTCAATTTCACGATCAAAAGGTAACAAATCACCTTGTGACCTTCTAGACATGCAAAATATCAAACAACTCGAAAACAATTAGAACAAACCTTGAGGAGTTTTACTTCCCCAAGGCAAAGAAAGACACAACTAATAACAATATAAGGAAATCTAAATCAAGATAACACCTTCCCCGGCAACGGCGCCATTTTTGGTCGGACTCGGAGCTATATTCTATTTTTCGGAACAATTGTCGTTGGAAGCACCTAGACCAAAATACAATTTATAACTTCACAAACAACTCTACAATTAGTAAAGAGGCAAGTAAAGGTCGGATCCCAAGGGACGGGAATTGAAATGAGATTTCTATTGCAACTAGTGGTGTCTTAGGGGTGTCACAATTTGGGTTGATGTAGAAGGTCACTAAACTAAATAGCAATGAAAATAAACAAGCAAGATGAATTAAAAGGGTTGTAAACAATTTATAAAAAGCACTAGGGTGTCATGGGGTCATAGGGGAATCATGGGAATTGATCATACAAACATGTTCTCAAATTATAAGCAAGCAATTATTGTTGTGATGGATTGAGTTGGGTTATATCTTACAATCCTAGGAAAGTTTGGGTCCCGGAGCCGAATCCATTAGATTGTACAACACCTACAAGTCAACTTAGTCTCCCCTACTCAACAACATGCATGGTCTAATGAGACTCGAGTTAGTTTATGTCTTACAAGTCTCATTGAAAAGATAGGTGATGGGTAAAAAATGCAAGAATTCATAGGCTCGCATTTCATCAAACATAACATGTGCATGAGTCGAGATCAAAACAAGCAAGCAAATAAACCATGAAAGCATATTAATTTAAGCATGAATCATTCCCCATGTTGGTTCCCCCTAATTACCCATTAACCCTAGCTAGGTGACTACTCACTCATTATCATGTTGATCATGCTAGCAAGGTTGTCAATCATACCAACAAAGTAAAACATGATGAATAAATGAAAGTAATTAACAATAATTAAAAAGGGATTAAGAGAATTATACCTACTAATGATCCAATAATAAAGCAAGAATAAAAGAAGTACTTGATGCTTGATTGAGAGGTTGTCAATCTCCCAATAATAACCCAAATAATCTTCAATTACCCAAAATAAAGGATGAACAAAAGAGAGATTAAGGAAATAAAACTTGTATTAAAACTTGATTAATTGTTGATTACAAAACTAAAGAGAGATTTGATTGATATTAACTACATTAAAGATTGCTAAGAAGAACATGCTCTTCTAATTAGACTAATGGGGTATTTATAGTGGAAATTAGGTGGATGCATTAGGGTTAACTAAGGCTAAATTAGTAATTACACTTTTTAGATTCGAGCAAGGAAACGCCGGTATTTTTCGAAGGAAGGGCATCTTTCTTGAAACTTGAAGAAACGGATTTTGCGCTGGACTGGAATCCGTGCGTCTTAGGCTCGGGACGGGCGGATTCAGGGGTCTCTGCCCGGGCGTCTTTGGGAGAAGACGGGCGTCTTCTGGTGGCTGCTGCCCGGGCGTCTTTGGCAGAAGACGCACGGATTGTAAGGTGGAGGACGGGCGTCTTCAGCACAATCCGCACGGATTGTTGCTCAGCCTTGTTTCTTCTTCTTTTCTTCCCTTTTCTTCATAAAATCCTTGGGGATTTCCTTGGGGATGCAAGGATCTTTCCTCAACATTGCCCATCTACTATAATATGTACAAAGGCCTTCTAATCTTGTCTCTCCTTGATGCTTGGTCATTGAATTCAATCAATTTAGTCTCATTTTGCCATGAAAATGCAAGGTTTGCACTCCTTTCCTACCAAGGACACAAAACCTCAAAGAATATGCAAAACAAAGAACTAAAGACAATAAATGACCCAAATATGCACTAAAAAGCATGGGAACAAGGCTAATTTGGGGACTAAATATGCGCTAATTATGGTCACATCAAAACCCTTTTAAAGTGAACTGGATTAACATTATATTTTGTCTCTAGTTACTTAATGAGGTGACGTTTTGGAGTGACTAGATTGTAAGGCGATTGATGACAAGTTCAACTGTCATTTTGTCATACTGATGGCTGGTCGATTACATAGGCAGATTGTGAGACGATTTGTCGGATAGTGACCGTTTATAGAGTCCTTTTGTTGCTGGGTCATGGCGAGCATTTCTATTTATTCCTTCGAGTCAATTATTTTGACTGGTGACTATTTGTCTGAGTTGGTGCGGTTTTCCGGTGGCTTAGGTTTTTGCTCTAGGTCGCGCCGTAAAAGGAGGCCAATGAGCATTTACTGGGTCATTGTGATATGCATCGAGCAAATTAAATAGGTCAACAGGATTATCAACCCATGTCATTTTTTTATATCTCAAGGCCACTCGAGGAGAGGTGACTGGAAATGCGTGGCCACGCTCGGATGAGGTCTATAGTATATTATCTGGTCAGACAGCTCCTGATCGAGAAAAACACTTTATGATATGATCACGTGCAAGAACGACCTGAAAGACATCTTGCATTGAGTGGGAGATAATTTTGGACAAGAGAATTGAAGCAAAACCAACCACATCAAGCCACATTGTACGCGGTTTTGGTCCTTCGGCCAATTTGAGGTCCAATTCGAAATCCGTCTAAGAACATATGGTATTTTATGGCCTAGGATCCTTCTATGAAGAGTTTAGAGTCCTTTTGTCTAAAAGCTTTTGTCTTGGAAAGGATTAAATCAGGTGCAAAAGACTTCCACAAACCGGGTGGCTCTCCTTTACACGGTTTGCAAGATCAAGTACAAGGGTCACTTTCAGTTTCCCAAACTGTACAAGACAACTTCTTGAGCCCTTTTTATGCACTCTAGCTCTTATATACCAATATGGCCGGACCATTGAAGCTTTCAAGGGTGATTAAATAATCATTGTATTATTAGTTTACTTTCTTGTTTTTTCATTTGAATTTCAACTTGTGTAAGAACTTTGTGTAAGGCCTTGGGGCCACTTTTGTACCGGCATTTCTAGGGCCTTTTGGACCCTTAGATGCTAGGTTAGATGAAGAGTGAGTATTGCTTGTTTTGGTCTATAAAAGCAAGGCTCTTCTAATGTAAAATTCAGATTTGATGAATGATAAACACAAGTTAGAAGCTTTGCTTTCTACTAATCTTCTTTGCTTAGTGCTAGAAAACCCTCTTTTGCTCTGTGCTTAGAGTTGAGTGATTCCATTGCTTAGTGCTTGGATTCCTCTTAAGCTTAATATAGTGGCTTAGTACTTAGATTAAGTCATATCCAAGTCACTCAATTCTAATCATTTTTGCAACTAATCTCGTGTGTTTATTCGACCAAAACCGTGATAATTTTAATAAATATTCAAGTTCTGAGCGTTTTACTTCAAGTTGGTATCAGAGCCAGGTTAACCTAATTCCATTATTGTGTTAGTCTTGGGAGAAGCCTTTCTAGTGAGTTCATCCTATCCTAACTGATGTATCACTTTTATATATACTTTTATAGCTCCTTTCATACCATTTTAAATACCGTTTTCGTGCCGTTATATCGTTTATATGCCTTATTTCAGTGAATTGTCGATACTGCCACTATTTTATGTTTTAATGCAGAAATGACGCATTACGAGGATAATCAAGCTAAGATGAGCATAGCGAAGATGGCATAGTGGAATACACGGAGCATGGCACGAATAACGAGGTAGCATGAAGGCTAGAAGTGAAGAAACGAAGGAATCTTTCTGTGTAGCTGGTTCCTCGATCGAGTCCCCTGAGGCTCGATCGAGTAATCGTCCTCGATCGAGTCACCTCAGCCTCGATCGAGGAACCTCTCTGGCAGATTTATTTCCGGATTTTCCTAAAACAGTTATTTTATATTATAAATTGTAAACTCGTACGTTATTATTAGGTTATGCTTTATTTTGCTTAGAACGGCTGAATACTCTCTAGTTTAATCCTTCCTTGTTGCTACGGTACTAATCTTTCGTCAATAATTATTCATTCAAGTTTATGTTATTCAATTATTGTTCTTATTTCATGTTTTCAATCATGTCTTCAATTATCATTATTGTTGTTATTGCTTTAGTCATGAGTAGCTAAATTCCTCATCTAGGATGAAGGAGATCTAGGTTAATTAGAAAGGGGAAATTGATTAATTACTAGAGAAATCATATAAGTTGTTGTTTGATTATTGTTCTTATTCTAGTTAATTAACTTAGGCTTGAGTTGTTAATTAGTGTAGCGAATTAATCCTTTCGCCGACAGGGTTATAATTAATATAGGCTGCGATAATCAAATAGATTGTATCTAATTATAGCGATCGCATGTTAGAATCGATCTAAAGGGCATAAATAGAATCGACCGATCTTGTGACCTTAGACAGCTTGATAGATCTAGCAATTGATTAAGAGACCCCATATAATTGACCTTGTGAACCGGAAATCCTAGACTTTTCATATCATTGTTTTAAACCCTTTTTAATTACTCGCAATTAGTTGGTAAGATAACAAACAAAACAAACTCCCAAGAAAACGGTTACCTTCAGACAATATAAATATTTACAGACTACTATTACCGCCTCCATGTGGATTCGATACCTGTCTTACCACTAGCTATTCTTGTTAGTTTTGAGATAGTTTTATTTTAATTTGGTGATACGACTTTAGCCTTATCAAATTTGGCGCCGTTGCCGGGGAGGCAACAATTTTTTAGTTTGTTTCTGTTTATTTTGTCTTTTTGTTTGAGGGAACCTAGTTCCTTGAGACCGTTCTCACACTTTTCTTGTTAGTTCCATGTATGCCCAGGTCGAATAGGTCCAAGATTATTCCTTTTGATCCTGAACCAGAAAAGACTTTTCGCTACAGACGGAAATTTAATCAAGAAGTGGGTCAAGTAGAAGACTTGAGTATACTTGACGTCGAGACGGCGTGCTCAGCACAGTCGGCCGATCAGTCCTACACAGAGGACGAAATTCCCGAGACCGAAATTCCAGTTGAACTCCTACTCCTGAGACTACCATCATGCCTACTCTAGCCAGTCACTCCGAGCCCACATTAGCTTCCATCCCACAAGGATTTAAGCTGCCCACTACTGACAATGGCACCTTCGAAATTCACCCATCTTACATCAATTTGGTGGAGCGAAATTTATTTGGAAGGACAGTTACTGAAGATCCTGCTACACATATGGAGAAATTTGTCACCTACTGATGTTCTATCCCGTTAACAGCTGGAGTGACACAAAATCAAGTAAAGCAGGTGCTTTTTCCCTTTTCACTGAAAGATGGACCTGCTGAATGGTTGAGGGACTTAGATATGGCAGACGAGGGGATTACTGACTGGAATACTTTAGCTCTTGCCTTCTACAAGAGGTACTTCCCACCTCAGAAAACTAATGCGCTGAGAAGTCAAATTACCAGTTTCAAGCAAGGAGCTACTGAAGATTTGAATGAAGCATGGACTCGCTTCAAACGGTTGGTTCTATCTGTTCCCCATCACGGTTTCCCAAAGTGGTTTCTTTGCAACCAGTTTTAAAACGGGTTGTATGACGACCATCGTGCCTTATTGGATTCATCAGCTAATGGAAGGTTTCAGGACAACACCAACGTTAGTAACGCGTGGAAGTTGATTGATCAGATTGCCACCCATACCGCTAAGTATGGAAATCCTAGGGGAAGCACGCGGGGGATTGGGGGAGGTAGTGCACTTGCTGCTTAATTGGAGACTATTTCTGCTCAAATTGCTGAGATAAAGACTACTCAATCATTGGGTAGTAAAGAGAGAGTTCATGCTATGAGTCAATTACAAGAGGTGTCTTGTGCTAGGTGTGGTTTAGACGGTCACAACGTAGCTGAGTGTTTGAGCACATTGGAGCAGGTTAATGCCTTTCAGTCTTACAGACAAGGTGCACAAGGTACACCCGTCTCCAATTTTTATAATGAAAGAACGAAGGAACACCCTTTCCTTCAATGGTCGAGTTAGAATGTGCAAAACCAGCAGCAGCAACAACCACAAAAGAATGTTTATATTCCTCCCAACAGTCGTGGTATTCAACCAAACGGAGGATATCAAATGAAAGTTCAAGGAGGTCAGCAGTTTAACAATCAATATCAACAACCTCCTCAACAAACTCCTCAACAAGCTCCAAATAATGAGATGGCAGAGTTGCGTAATCTTTTGCAACAAACTTTGTCAATGCAGCAGAAGCAGACGGCTCAAATTTCTGAGTTGATTGCCCATAATAAGATGCTAGATAACCAGGTGGCTCATATGGCACTTCAAAATCCATCAAAACAGGTCGGGGGTCTTCCTCCTCAAGGTAAACAAGCTCACGAGCAAGCTAATGTTATTCAGCTGAGGAGCGGTACCACATATGCAAATCCCGACCTGCAAAGCCTTGTTAATGATGTGCCCACTGCTGATGATGAGGTACCTTTCATGCATCCCAAGGGATTGCGTAATTTGGAGCTTAGTGATGATGAGAAAGAACCTGACGAAGTTGAAACACGAGCTGACGATAAAAGCAAAAAGAACGAGAAAGCTGAACCTGCTGAGGTTCCTCGATCGAGTCAGCCCAGGCTCGATCGAGGAACCAGTGTGCTCGATCGAGTCCCATCAAGGCTTGATCGAGGCACCTCCTTGACAGACGACGGTGTTTCAAAACTTGATTCTAAGGTCAAGCAAGTCGAGCCCATTACTATTGCACTACCTTTTCCTCATCGGCAACAAAAATCCAAGTTGGACAAGCAGTTCGGTAAGTTTATGGAGGTCGTGAAGAACCTACAGGTAAGTGTTCCCTTTACTGAATTAATTACTCAAGTGTCGGCTTATGCATAGTTCATGAAGGAGATTTTGACAAGGAAGATATCCTTTGATGCGGTGGAAACTATTGCTTACACTCAGAAGTGCAGTGCCATGTTGCCGATCAATTCACCACCTAAATTAAAGGGCCCAGGAAGTTTTTCTATCCCTTGTCATATTGGTCATCTTGCTATTAGTAAAGCTCTTTGTGATTTAGGAGCTAGCGTCAGCGTTATGCCTTATTCTATTTGTAAGAAATTAAATATGGGTCAGTTGACGGTTACTAATATGACACTGCAGATGGCCGATAGATCTGTTAAACACCCACTGGGGGTGTTGGAGGATGTTCCCGTTCGTATTGGGAAATTTTTCATCCCCGTTGATTTCGTTGTCTTGGACATGGCTGAGGACAACCAAATCCCTATCATTTTATGCAGACCGTTCCGACACACTGCGGGGGCGGTTATAGATGTTAGGCAGGGGAGATTGACTCTAGCTGTGGGGGATGATACTATTGTCTTTAACTTGGAAAAAGCATTAAAACATCCCATGATAGAAGAAACTTGCCATAGTATCGATGTTGTTGATTTTACTATTGATGAGTGTCTTCCTATGTGTTTGGACAGGGATCCTCTGGAGATTGGCCTGGTTTCGGATTCAGCTGATTAGACGGGTTCATGGAGTCCAAAAGTTCATCAGATTAAGAGGCTTCTAACTGGAGAGGAATGCCCTCATCAAAAGGTATATAATTTGGGTACCGCACCTAAGGTAACCGAGGTAAAGAAACCTGAACTAAAGCCCCTTCCCTCTCATCTTAAGTATGAATTTCTTGATGACTGTGAAATGAATCCCGTGATTGTCAATGCTAGCCTAAATAAAGGTCAACTATCTGCTTTGTTGACTGTTTTGAGAACTCATAAAAAGGCCATTGGGTATAGCATTGATGATTTGAAGGGTATTAGTCCTGATTTTTGTATGCACCGTATTCACTTGGAAGAAGGCCACAAGCCTAGTGCACAAGGTCAGAGACGAATAAATCCTCCAATGCAGGAGCTGGTAAGAAAAGAGGTACAGAAATTACTTGATGCTGGCATTATTTACTCTATATCTGATTCTAAGTGGGTCAGTCCTGTCCAAGTTGTACCTAAGAAGGGAGGTACTACAGTAGTAAAGAATGATAAGAATGAGTTGATTACTACTAGACTTGTTACAGGGTGGAGGATATGCATTGACTATAGGAAGTTAAACATAGATGGCTACTCCGGTTTCTTTCAGATACCCATTCATCCTGACGATCAGGAAAAGACCACTTTCATATGTCCATATGGTGTATTTGCTTATAGGAGGATGCCCTTTGGTTTATGTAACGCTCCTGCTACTTTTCAGCGTTGTATGATGGCCATATTTTCTGATTACATAGAGTATATCATGGAAGTCTTTATGGATGATTTCAGTGTGTATAGTACTTATTTTGATGTTTGCTTGATAAACTTGACTAAAGTTTTGCAGCGCTGTGAGGAGAGCAACCTTGTTCTCAACTGGGAGAAGTGCCACTTCATGGTTACTGAAGGGGTGGTACTCGGTCACTTGGTGTCAGGTAAGGGTATTCAAGTGGACAAAGCTAAGGTTGGGGTAATTGAGCAACTCCTGTACCCGGTTAATGTTAAAAGTGTGCGTAGTTTTCTTGGTCATGCAGGGTTCTATCGCCGTTTTATTAAGGATTTCTTTAAAATTGCTCAACCGCTAACTCGGCTACTTCATAAAGATACACCTTTTATGTTTACTGATGAGTGTGTTAAGTCCTTTGACAGGATTAAACAAGCTCTTATCTCAGCTCCCATAATCCAATCTCCGGATTGGAGCCTTCCTTTTGAGATTATGTGCGACGCCAGTGACTATGCAGTTGGAGCTGTTTTGGGGCAGCAAAAAGATAAGGTGTTACATGCCATCTACTATGCAAGTAAGACTCTTGATGATGCGCAGATCAACTATGCTACTACGGAGAAGGAGCTTCTTGCAGTTGTCTATTCTTTAGACAAATTTAGAGCTTATCTTGTTGGTTCTAAAGTTATTGTTCACACTGACCATGCAGCTTTAAAATATCTTTTAACCAAACAAGAGGCTAAGCCACGACTTATTAGATGGATTTTGTTGTTACAAGAATTTGATTTAGAAATTCGTGATAAGTCCAGTCTTTGAGAATGTTGTTGCAGATCATTTGTCTAGGCTGAGATTTGCAGGAAGAGAGATTTTGCCCATTGATGACTCTTTTCCAAATGACCAACTTCTAGCTGTAGCTGCAAATACCCCATGGTTTGCAGATTATGCCAATTACTTGGTAGGAGGTATGCTTCCTCTTGATCTATCCTATCAGCAGAAGAAGAGATTCATGCATGATGTGAAGCGGTATTTCTGGGACGATCCATATTTGTTCCGGAGTGCGCATACGGTATCTATAGACGATGTATTCCAGAGGGTGAGATACATGCCATCCTTTCTCATTGTCACTCTTCTTCTTATGGTGGTCATCATGGTCCTTCTAGGACATTTGCTAAGATAATGCAATCGGGTTTTTATTGGCCTACTATCTTAAAAGATGCTACTACTTTTGTCCGTTCTTGTGATGCGTGTCAAAGAACAGGCAATATCTCGCAAAGGCATGAGATGCCTCAAACTGGAATCTCAGAGGTGGAGATTTTTGATGTTTGGGGCATTGATTACCAAGGGACATTCCCTACTTCTTATGGGAATCAATATATATTAGTAACTGTAGATTATGTTTCTAAATGGGTGAAGGCAATTGCCACTCCCACTTGTGATGCTAAATCTGTTGTTAAGATGTTTCAGAAAATTATCTTTCCACGGTTTGGAGTGCCTCGCGCGGTGATTAGTGATGGAGGAAAGCATTTCAATGAACGTCATCTCAATTCTTTATTGAAGAAATATGGCGTTACACACCGTAGAGGATTGGCTTATCATCCTCAAACCAGTGGACAAGTAGAGGTGTCTAACAGAGAGCTGAAATAGATCTTAGAGAAGGTAGTAAGCAAGAACAGAAAGGATTGGAATCGGAAGCTAGATGACACCTTGTGGGCTTACCGTACTGCATTCAAGACACCGATTGGAGCATCGCCTTACCGTCTAGTCTATGGCAAATCTTGCCATTTACCTGTGGAGCTTGAGTATAAGGCTATGTGAGCCATAAAGGAGCTGAATATGGATCCCTCACTGGCGGGTGAGAAACGACTAATGCAGTTGAATGAGCTCGATGAATTTCGACTGCATGCCTATGATAGTGCTCAAGTGTACAAGGAGCGAACGAAGAAGTGGCATGACAAGCATATTTTGCAAAGGGAATTTCATGTCGGTGAGAAAGTTCTCTTATTTAACTCTCGTTTGCGTTTGTTTCCAGGTAAGCTGAAGAGTAGATGGTCTGGACCATTCACTGTTGCTGATGTGAACAAATTTGGGTCAGTCACACTGCAAACTGACAAAGGAGAGACCTTCAAAGTGAATGGGCAACGATTGAAAATCTACTATGAAGGAGCTCATGTTGGGGTAATAGAGGCCATTGACCTCTTTGCCATTGATTCTTCTTATTGATGAGGAATTACGGTCGTGCGGGACCGCAAAAACCAGCGCTACCGAGAGGCAGCTCGGACATTGTAATTTATTAATTTGTAAATTAGGATTTAAATTTAAGTATTGTATTTACATTTGCTTTTTCATTAAATTTTGAGAGATGAGAGGAGAGGGTTTTATGCTGTGTGCAAGTGCTTTTGTGCAGGCTTTGACGGTATTTGCAGCTAAGAATAACAAACGACGAAAGAGGACGCCATCAGCAGGTTCCTCGATCGAGTCAAGCTGGGCTCGATCGAGGCACCAACCCCCTCGATCGAGTGCACCCAGGGCTCGATCGAGGAACCAATTAGGGAATTAAAATCTCCTTAAAACGAAAGTTGGCATGTACCGAATTTGGTTCCTCGATCGAGTCACCTCGGGCTCGATCGAGGCACCTTGTTGAACCTGGTTCCGCGATTATTTTCAAGCCGGTTTTCTCTATTAATTGTTCCTAATATTTCCAATCCCTCTATTATTTCGTCACTCTTTGCTGCCCTATTTCGACTGCTACTCCTCTTTCTCTCTTGAATCATCATCATTCATCATCAAATATCCCATAAAACTTGTGTTTGTTTGCATATTAAGTGATTACATCAATCTATTGTGCTTATTTTCGCAATTTCATTGCTCTATTTGCTAAGGTAAGTTCCGTTTTGCCCTCTAATTGTTCCGGAAAATCTGAAATTTCTTGCTTAAATCTTGAGTTTATTGCTTTGAATCTTCCATTGCTCATATACAATTGCTATTTCCTTACTTTTTAGCCCTTTATTTGTTAAATTAAATGCCTAATTTGCTAATTTGGGAATTAGGGTTCTTCAAAATCCGGGTTGAATTTATGTATTAAATTGGTTAGAAATTGTGTTCTTATGCTTGGAATCTTCATTATTTGATATATAATCATGATCCCCTAGCTTTTTGGATGGTTTAATTGTGATTTTGGGTCTTAAGAATCGATTTTTCGACCCATATTTGCCAAAAAATGGGACTGTTTTTGCTTCATGGTTGGGGCGTGATTGTATACTTGTCTATTTTGCAGATAATGTCGTCCACTAGGCAAGGTAACAAGAGGACACGGGAGAGGAGCGCTCCTATTCGTCAACCGGAGGTGGTGCCGGAGGTGGTGGAGTCTTCCGAGGAGGAGGATTTATCACCATTTGACGATTATCCTTTTGTTGAGTTTCGTGACAAGGAGCAACGGGATAGGTTCGAGTTCTTGATGACTAAAACCATGAATGCCACTAGGTGTGTGGATCGGAAAATTTTGCGAACCTTCAAGATTGATGACATTATGTTGGGTATGTTTGTTGAGATTGGATTACGGGGTCTTTTTCTACTACACGAGTTATCATATCCTGCCTTGACCCTTGAGTTTTTGAGCTCATATGCTTACTTCCCTAATGACCATCTTATTAGGTTTAGATTGCTTAATGTAGAACGGTCTTTGACTTTTGACCGTCTTTCCGAAATTCTAGGGATTGATAAGCATACCGATGGGGACTTATATAATGGTAGTGGGATGTCTGCAGTCCGATACTTTCCTTTGTTTACTGGCTATGTGGATGCAGACGTTAGTAGTATGTCTTTGTTGGATGTTCAACATGTTTGTCTTCGACTTTTTCTACGGTATTTGAGCTACTTGCTTTACGGGAGGCATGACAAGAGCAAGGCCTCTTCCTTAGAGGTCTTGATTCTAGCTAATTACTTGAACTCATTTCAGGAGAGGACCTTCCAGTTTTCTCCCCCTCCTCTTGTTTGCCAAGCTTTTGACCGTTTGATTGGGAAACATGGTGATTTAGACTGTGGTGCCCTCGTTCTAGGATTGCTCGGGTTTTATATGATTTTCAGGGGGATGACCCCTATGAGCCTATGGATGACCATGAGCCCTTAGCTGATGACGACCACCTGCGTTACGATATCTCCTACATTGACATTAGGAACGGGAAGGATCATTATTGGAAGGTCCGGGGTCATTCTTATATGCTTTTGCCTTGTGACCGTTTGCCGGCTGTGGACCCTCCTGAGGAGAGTACAGCTAGGGAGAGACCCCCACCTATCACTTATTTGATCCCATAGGACCTCCTGGTTACTTTTCCCAGTTCTAGCACTACTACTACCACTGGTGGGCGCCGGAGACGTCGTCAGCCTGCCACCCACTTACCTGGTTCTTACCAGCCCACTCCTCCTCCTCCACCTCCTTTAGCCTATCCTACCCAGGGTTATCACCTTGACCCAGTCCTTGCGAGAGAGGTGAGGATTTATGAGGGTATCAACACCGCATTGACGGAGCGGCGTATGTGGGAGCAGATGGAGGCTATGGCTCTTGCTGCAGGGGGGACAGTACACGGGCACTTCTCCTAGCTACTACACCACACCTGGTGATGATAGCCGTGTCTTCCACCTTTTTGGAGTGACTCCTGCTGAGTTTGGACAGTTTAGTACTGATTATGGTGCTTTGGGTCATCCTTTCTACACTCCAGTCCGTCCCCATCAGCCTTCTTCTATCTTTCCAGAGGATGTGGGTGTTCCTTTATCCCAGCGTGGGCAGTTTGGAGCTTCTACTTCTTCTGCAGAAGCTTTCCCAGGAGGTGGCCGTTGTAGAGTCCGTGGTAGACGAGCTGGTTGTTCTAGAGGCCGTGGTACCCCTGTTACTGACCCTGAGCTGCTGGCTATGTATGCTGAGATTGATGACTTCGATGAAGCTAACCTTGATGATGATGATGGAGCTCAGTAGTTTGGTGGTCACTACATCCCTCACTTTCCAGCTGGTTTGGGGGAGGCTTTTGCATTACAGCTGGTATTATCTTTCCTGTTTTTGTTTTATTGCATTTCTTATTTTTCCTCTTCCCTTTGTTAGTTGTGTCTGTTGGGAAATGTGTCCTCAACAATAGTGCGATCATATGATTTAAATATCATTATTAAATCTCATTATAAGAATACATGTGGGATGTAATATTTTACAGTCAACTGGTCCACACATATCGGTAATGATTGGCTGACTAGAGTTTGACATTACTGTCGTGCGACGGTGGTGACCAGTTGATCCCCTTAGGTCATACCTAAAGGGTAACACACTTAATTGATCATTTAATTGATCGTATGACGATACGGGTTAATTAAATTACTTAAAATTGACGGACGTTTTTGGAAGTAATATTTACGTGTCTTATTGAAATTTGATTAAATGAGATACGGTCTAAGTAATCGAATTGTTTCGTTACTTAGATGAAATTATTGTTTAAGGAAACAATTGCATTTGAATGAATAAATTATTATAAATACAAGATGTTGTGATTTATAAATTGGTAAAATTTTTGGTACAAGTAATTATGAATTACTAAGTCGTTTTTGTTTATGACGTATTTTTGATGATACGTTGATTTTTAATAAGTTAAAAATACATAACAATTTTATGTGACATGTGACATGTGACATATGACAAATTGACAAATTGACAAAGATAAAATGGAATCCATTTTATCTCATTTGGACCGAAAATTAGAAGGGAGCATGGTGTTTAAATTATGTTATATTTTGAGTGGAAAACAACATAATTAGACCTAGCCATAGCCTTGCATGCCTATGTTTTCTTGGATAGAAAAACTTCACCATGCATTGGCTCCCTCTCACTCTTGGCAACCGGTTTTTCAAGGGCTAATAGAGAGTTTTCTCTATCATTATTCATTGATACTTTTTGCATATTTTTCCTAGAGAAAGAATAAGAAAATACTCTCTACATCTTATGAAATTAGAGAGATAAAAACTCCAAAAATGCTTCTACTCTATGCCGAAATTATAGAGTGCAAAATAATATTTTGGGTCAATTTTTGGTAAGATTAATATTGTTCTAGATCAAATAATATTAGTCTTTTTAGTGGTTACCTTGGGTATTCATCTTTGGGACAGATTCTACCCTTGAATCTTGTTCATCCAAATGGAAAGCTCAAGAACAAAAGGAAAGGAGATTTCTTTTGTGCCCATAAAACCGATACATCCAATGTAAGAATATGATTTCTTCTCTATTTTATTATATTGTTTGCATGCATAAAATCCGTATTTAATTTTATGACAAATTAATTTAGACATATATGAGTATGTTAGAGTGTATATGAATCTACATTTCCTTCAATCGGTATCATGAGCCACGGTTGTTTGCATGCAAATCGGTTAAAAGTTTTTCCGAGTTATAAGAATAACAAATAAAACTTGTAAAATTTGTGTTATTATGAGATATCACGAAATCAATCCATGCATGTTAATATTTCTGGTCTTAAAATGTTTTAGGATATTTTGGTTAATTTTTCGGATTTTTATTGTTCATAATTTACTATAATGACATTTAAATGTGATTTTATGAGTAAAAATGTCATTTTTGGTCTAAAATTAGCTATACTTCGAATTTTCACTTGGTTTTTGGATATGTTGTCACATATATTATTTTGAGATAACCTGTAAATTTTCATAAGTTTTGGACTTGTTATGCTCGAAAAATGAATTTTTCATTATTAAATTCGGATTTAGGTGAAAAATAGGTTAATATGAGTTAAATTTCGAATCTGGTCATAGAAAATTAATATGTTGTCACATGAAATTTTACAAGATGTGTGTAAAATAATTGGCTATAAAGAAGTCTTTTTGCATGATTTATGGATTTTTGAAGAAAAATAGCATAAATAGTGACATTATTAGTGAAAAATTAATAAAACATAAATCTATGACTTAGGAAAAATGTCTAATATTGCATTTTATTATCTTTTTCAGATCTAAAATTGAAAAGTTAGTGAAAATAATTTTTCCATGTTTTTATGATTATTTTATTAAAAATCGATAAACCGCAACATTGTTTTTCCGGTAAAAATTTCGAAATTTTTAACCTAAGATTTTGAACATTATGAGTGTCATGGAATTTTTCCAGAATGTTCATGAATTTAAATTTTGAATTTTGAATTTATTTGAAATTTTGTGATTTATTTGAAGTTTAATAGCTTATTTTTGTAATTTTGGTCCATTTATGAACAAATTTGTAAATAAAGGTTAATTATGGTCAAATTATTAGTGAAGACTATGTTTGAGTCCTAAGAGGTTAGGGTAATTAACTTATACATAAATATGAGTTTATGTATTTTTGTGATTATAAAATGTTGAAATCACGCAAATCCGTAAAAACCGAGTAATATACGATATTGGCTAATTAAAGGCGATTTAACATAAAATTGAGCATGTTCATACATATTATAATGCTGCATTTTCTTTATGATTGTCATAATTTTAATTTATGTAATTTTGAATTATGTAATTTTACTTAGTATGGCCTTAGATTTTAATTGGTATTTCCCGAAATGTATGGGAATATCGATTCGGTTGTAATTTTATTGTGATCTCGTATCACCGTTTTGTAATTTAATAGATTTATTTTATTTTAGTTACAAATGTATAATAGGAAATTATGTAATTTATTATGTAATTTTATTCATTCCGGAGTTCCCAAAGACGGATTTCTTCAAGAATGGCGATACATAAAGACGGTGTTACCTCGAGATGCGTGCCACAACCGAAGTTCAAGGGACCAATGGAGTTGGTTTCCGAATATGTAATAGTTAAATAGTTTTTCTATTTTAGGAAAGGTCATACTAGGATTTATTTATTTTATGCTTGCATTTTATTTTATGTCACATGCATCGCTAAATCGCCATAACTAAACATGCATCCTTATTTTATCGAGTTTATCGACCGTGTCAATTCGAATTATCGTAGTTCACCGCTTTAGTTCACTTAAAACGTGATAGATAATAAATTGACATGACCTCTCGCTAAAACAATTAATTGAGACATAGCCTTACCAAATAGTAGAAACCATGAAAACCTATTTCGCGAGGGAGTGCACTCGGCTACCCCGGGGTACAAACCTTGTTACGTAGGGGAAGTGGGTGATAAATGTCTAATCCACCGAATTCATGTTGATGAGGGTTTCATCGGCTACCCCGTGCTTAAGTTAATGTGAGTTTGGACAATGGACACATTTATTCGAAATTTGGATTGAACTCAACAAAAGTAATTGATAAGGGTTTCATCGGCTACCCCGTGCCCTTGTTGATGTGTTTTGGGCTATAGATAAATATTAGAGTAATTTTATCGACCAAGAGTTCTAAAAGTAGAATCGATTAAAAGGTTAATCCACCGAGTTATATTGATGAGGGTTTCATCGGCTACCCCGTGCCTAAGTTGATATGAATTTGGGTCTTGGAATCATTTATCATAGTTGGGTAGAGGTCACTATGTAAATGCTTTACTTGTTATTTACAAGTATTAATATAACAATAAATGTTTTGTTTTCACTATTCTGTTATTATTGTTCTATTTCTTTACCACAATTTATATACGATATCATTTCGATTGTTGATTCAAGTCTCCTTAAAACATCGTAACTAAAGACAAATATGAATTTGCTTCTAAAACCTCAAATGAACCATTGTTAAGGATCTCTTGCAAAGAGTATAGATTAAAAGTTATTCATTATCAAACAGGTTTTTGATTCTTGACTAACACATCTACTTACAATGGATTATTTTTCATGTACTTAAATGAATTAAGTACCTTGAAGCGATAAATTGTTTTGGTGATTAGTTTTGTCAAGAATTCGTAATTGACCAAAATAACGCAACCACTTCAATGAAAGTTTTAAGATTAAAACGAACAAATGAAGAGTGAATCTTCATGAATTCAATTTTGCTTCTCAAAGCAAAGACTCATTGAATTAAGTGGGAGCATTCTCTTAAACAGTTAAGATGAGGACGAGGTTCAAGAAGTAAGGATTATAATGGAATTGATACAAGGTAATGTTAAAGGTAAAGTTGTTGAGAATGACAATACTAAACCTATCAATCCCGACCGATAAAGTTTCCATTGTCCTAAATGTTGGACACAAGAAAGGAAACTACCCCAAATTATTGAAGAATCAACAAGTTAGTTGCGGGACATCTAATAGGACCTTCTTCCTTAAATGTTTATATGATTAACATAAATTTTGCTAGTACTACTTCGTCAATATTGGAAACCAATGGAGGTTTTCATCATTGTACTAAATACATAGGATGATTAGAATATGACGACTAGCAACAATAATGTCGAGAGATAGAGTAATTGTGTACTCAATCTAGTTTTTGGATTTAAAGTTGTACTTAATTGTGACTATTTAGTGCATAAACTCTAAATAAGAATATAAACTTGTTAAGATACAAAAAAAAGGGTTTTCACTTTTGTGACCCTATACACCACGATTTGATATATGGCTAGCCCATTATCAAGGTGATTATATTCTAAACCAAACTAGTATAATATATATATATATCATGTAGATGATGTAAGACTCAAATTGGTAACCCAAGATTAAACCTTAAATTTTGGAATGATGAACGCAAAGAGTTATCGAGTACTCTTGAAACCATTAGATTGTTAATGGTATATGCGTATCTTGTATTCAAGGCAAGATGTCTCGTGCCTTTTGGTTGAAAAGGAGATCGAGGTTGTATATCATCGATCCAAAATAGGTTGATCATTTTCTTTTACCAACGATATAAGTTGACGCTAATATGTTCACTTAATAAGGTAAAAGGAGAAATCTTTGAAGGATTTCAAAGAGTTCAAGGAATCACGATTTAGTCGTGATGGGATTATCAAAGTGAAGACTTTGTTATAAGCCAAAGTAAATGTGATATAGTATCACAAGTTAATCTCTCTTAGCACGCTTTATGGAATAATGTGTGATTAGATAAGAAATCAAACGCTATTCGATATGGTTTGGATTTCAATCAAGTTACTTTGAGTTAGTTGATCCTTTTGGGGATTTTATCATTTTTGTCTAAATTATTTTTCCACTAAATCGAATCATATGAGATATGAAATGGTAAGGATACCATGTTTGTAAGTTTTCGCAAGAAACAAATACTCATTTTTCCCTTTCAATTATCACGAGTACGACGGGTTTGTGGCTCGTGAAGCTGTCTTTCTAAAATACAAGTTTATTTTTGAAGACAGAGTGGGAGAAATTATTCAAGAGCCACAAAGAATGTTATGTAGCAAGAAACTAGTCTTTCTTGGCTACATGAGACGTTTTGTGTAAGACGTTGTTTCTTCAAAACCTAGGAGGTTAAATTCGTCACTTGTTAAAAATGATGAATTCATGCTACTTTGAAGAAAGTAAAGAGCTTATAACTTACAAAAGAAATTGTTTGATTCAAGTTGATTACTTCTAGAAAGTAATGAACATATGACTTACATATGAATGTTTAAGTCACAACTCAATACAAGGCTTAGAGCCATGAAAATCCGAAACAAAAGGGCTTGATTAGTGACAAAGGGTTTTGCACTAATAAAGAGAGATTTCAAAGCAAGATTGGTTGCAAAGGGTTTTGCACCAACTGAAATTCTTAAGTCTATTTGGATCTTCTTAGGGATTATGTTTCATTATTATGAAATACATAGCGAGTGAATCTAAAACTCACTTCTTCAATAGAAGGAATGTATTCAATACATGTCATGAGTTTTATAGATTCTTGTAATCCTAAGATAATGTGAAACTTAAGAGAGAATATTAAGTAGGACATCAATGAGTTGGAATCATTGTTTTGATCATGTGATAAAACTTTTCTCGAAAAGTCGAGAAGTTGTGTTTATACATGAAGTTTAGTTGGAGTTACGGAAGTTTTAATTAGTCCGATATGTGGATGACATATTGATCATTGAGAATGATTTAAGACTTTTGGAGTATTATAATACATCTTGAATATCCGGATTTATGAAGATAAATCCACATGATATTAGCGTTAGTAAGAAGTCTTATGTTGATAAGATTCATGACTAGTTCAATCAAATTGAACATATTTGATTGATTTCATTTGCTTCCGCTGCCGAATCAATTGAAAAGAAATGATGTATAACACTTCATATGCTTTGAGTATGATGAATTGTTTTCAAAATTGAATTTAAGTAATCTTTACCAAAGTAAGCTATAAAGATTACCCTTAAGTGCTTGCAGAAGCATTAAGGAAGTAAAGCAAAGTGTTTATGATGCAATTTTGTGTAAGGGTGTTACACAAGTGACAATTGACAATTGAGATTGCGCATGGTTTCCGACAAAACCATAATCAAAACACATTAGGATGGTTAAGATACCATTGTGGCAATGTTAATTAAGAAGTAGATTTTCTAGAATCGTTCTAGGCAATAAAGAACAATGAGAGATATTTATAACGGAAATTGAGTACACTTGCAATCATGAGATGTGCAAGAAGGATGAGTCCCGCACACTATGAAAACAGTGGGAGCTATTCTAAGGCTAGAGGGACTATGTCTTGATTGGATCTTGACACGTACTCAGAAAGTTTTGTAATGCAAGTGTATACATTACAAAGGAAAACGAGTATGTAGTAAGGTTGAGTAAGGTACAAGAAATTGATAAAACCTACTAACCAAAGCCTTCTCAAAGGCTAAACATGATGAGTCATGTCATTTCAATTGAATTGAAATGAACAACTACGTACAAGATCAAATTAGATTATAGAACATGAATAGTAATCAGGCATTGACTATTCATATGTGATAATCGCATTTGTCGTTCGAGTTTTACTTTAAAACTCTTTTATTATACTTTGTTACATCCAAACGGGTTGTAGAGACAATTGAACCCCGTTAAAGTGAACACGGATTAGCATTGTATTCGCCCATAGTCACTTACATGAGGTGACATCTCGAAGTGACTAGAGTGTGATGCGATTGATGGCAAGTTCAAGTGCCATAGAGTCATGTGGGATGACTAGTCGATCACATAGGCAGATTGTTAGGAACACCTTGTCGGGCCTTATGACCGCTTATAGAGTTCTGGCAAATTATATAGCCTGGTCGTGGCGAGAGCTACTATAGTATTCTAATGAGTCGATTCTTTTGACTAAAGACTATTCACCTAAGATGGCACAGTTTCAGATTAACTTTGATTTGTGTTACTACGACCTTCGTAAATGGGGTCAAATGGGCATATTTTGGGTTATGATGGCTGTGGCTAGTCGAAGGGAATGAGTGCGATAGGAATTGTCCATCCCCTTGTCAGGGTTAAAACAATATCTCAGGGCCACTCGAGGAGTAATGAACTGTAAATGCGTGGCCACGCTCGGAAGGTATCCAGAGTGGATAAATCCGGTCAAACAGTTATTCTCCGGATCGAGGAAACCACTCTCGATATGATCACTTGCAAGTACGACCGAAAGACACCTTGCATTGAGTGGGAGATAGTAATAGGACAAGAGAATTGGTGACGCACACTTGTCGAGGACAAGTGGGAGATTGTTGGGAAATGTGTCCTCAACAATAGTGCGATCATATGATTTAAATATCATTATTAAATCTCATTATAAGAATACATATGGGATGTAATATTTTACAGTCAACTGGTCCACACATATCGGTAATGATTGGTGACTAGAGTTTGACATTCGTCGTGCGACGGTGGTGACGATTGATCCCCTTAGGTCATACCTAAAGGGTAACACACTTAATTGATCATTTAATTGATCGTATGACGATACGGGTTAATTAAATTACTTAAAATTGACGGACGTTTTTGGAAGTAATATTTACGTGTCTTATTGAAATTTGATTAAATGAGATACGGTCTAAGTAATCGAATTGTTTCGTTACTTAGATGAAATTATTGTTTAAGGAAACAATTGCATTTGAATGAATAAATTATTATAAATACAAGATGTTGTGATTTATAAATTGGTAAAATTTTTGGTACAAGTAATTATGAATTACTAGGTCGTTTTTGTTTATGACGTATTTTTGATGATACGTTGATTTTTAATAAGTTAAAAATACATAACAATTTTATGTGACATGTGACATGTGACATATGACAAATTGACAAATTGACAAAGATAAAATGGAATCCATTTTATCTCATTTGACCGAAAATTAGAAGGGAGCATGGTGTTTAAATTATGTTATATTTTGAGTGGAAAACAACATAATTAGACCTAGCCATAGCCTTGCATGCCTATGTTTTCTTGGATAGAAAAACTTCACCATGCATTGGCTCCCTCTCACTCTTGGCAATCGGTTTTTCAAGGGCTAATAGAGAGTTTTCTCTATCATTATTCATTGATACTTTTTGCATATTTTTTCTAGAGAAAGAATAAGAAAATACTCTCTACATCTTATGAAATTAGAGAGATAAAAACTCCAAAAATGCTTCTACTCTATGCCGAAATTATAGAGTGCAAAATAATATTTTGGGTCAAGTTTTGGTAAGATTAATATTGTTCTAGATCAAATAATATTAGTCTTTTTAGTGGTTACCTTGGGTATTCATCTTTGGGACAGATTCTACCCTTGAATCTTGTTCATCCAAATGGAAAGCTCAAGAACAAAAAGAAAGGAGATTTCTTTTGTGCCCATAAAACCGATACATCCAATGTAAGAATATGATTTCTTCTCTATTTTATTATATTGTTTGCATGCATAAAATCCGTATTTAATTTTATGACAAATTAATTTAGACATATATGAGTATGTTAGAGTGTATATGAATCTACATTTCCTTCAGTGTCCCATAGGTTGCTGGATTTCTGGGTGATTGCTATGCTGTAGGCGTCACAATGAGGACACTGTGACATTTAGGTTTGGGGGAGGGTATTTATTTATTTTGTGTGAAAAAACAAAATTGAAAAATTTATAAAATACAAAAACATGTTTTATTTATTTTGAGTCGAGTCTTGGTGAATTGTTTAGCAATGATGATGATTTGCTTTGTCTTTGCATTTGAATCCCATCTAGTTGTCCATGTACATTGGTAAACCACTTAAATTTCTGAGGTCTTTAGAGCTTCCTAGGCCGGGAACATTAATAAACCGGTCTCGTTGTTATTTAGGCTTACGAGTGTGGTCTCCTTGTGGAATATGTAATATCAAACTGCATAAGTGTGACATTAGTTTCTTAGCTTTTGTGCATTCATATGATTGAGTACATGAGGAAAGGCGGTTCTTATTGTTCAAATATGCCATACATTACCCAGTTTTTGTTAGCCCGTTTGAACCATGTAGCCATTTTATATCCTATTTCTTAGCTACATTCCAGAATTTGCCTACCTTTTTCGGGACAGTCGCAGTTGCTTGAGTCTTTGTTGTTATAGCTGCTTTGGTTGGGTTGGGACTTTTATTGTCATGTGGGTAGTAGCTATCTTTTTGTAGCAATTGTGTGACCTCCTATGTTGAAAAAGAAAAATATTATGAAGCAATGAAAAACAAAAGAAAGAAAAAAGAAAAAAAAAGATGCAAAAAAAAGAAATCGAAAAAGAAAGAAAGAAAAGAAAAAGAAAAAAATTCTTGCTTCATCAAGTTTTGTTAGGAGGTCATGAGTGGTAATTACTGGAGTCTAATGCACATTTGGAGAGTCTTTTCATTCTCTCATATGTTGTCAAAGTTGAGATGATTTCTCCAGTCGGATGATTGTTTTATATATTATTAGATTTGGCTATTGTTTTAGCGCTGCGACTACCGTCTGAGCCTCACATACCCATACGTGCTTTTGCACAAGCCACTTCTATACCCATGCCACTTTACCACCATTTTGTCCTTGATACATGTACTTGGTCTGTGTTATGAATGCGCACTAGTTGGAGAATCTTCTATCACATTAGATTGCATGCATGTTCCATAAGTTGAGTGAGTGTCTTTATTCTTTCTATCTTACATATATCTCACCCCTTATGAGTGCATGAGTGAAACCGCGAGAATCCAACAAAATTGTCTTGCAAGGTTGAAAAGCATTTGGCTGAGTCTCGGTATCATGTCACATCTTGAGTAGAGCTGCATTAATCTATTACCCGTGTCTTTGAATTCGTTTTATTGGCACAATTTTTGGTCATTACTTTGTTATAAATGTGGATAGCTGGGATTTGTATGTGCCTAGACATTTGCTCTGAGTTATTCATTCACTCACCAGTTGTTTGTTTGTCCTTTGTTTGGTTTGATTGCTTTGCTTGAGGATAAGTAAAGGTTTGGTTTGGGGGAGTTTGATGTATCACTTTTATATATACTTTTATAGCTCCTTTCATACCATTTTATATAACGTTTTCGTGCCTTTATATCGTTTATATGCCTTATTTCAGTGAATTGTCGATACTACCGCTATTTTATGTTTTAATGCAGAAATGACGCATTATGAGGATAATCAAGCTAAGATGAGCATAGCGGAGATGGCATAGTGGAATACACGGAGCATGGCACGAAGAACGAGGTAGCATGAAGGCTAGAAGTGAAGAAACGAAAGATCTTTCTGTGTAGCGGGTTCCTCGATCGAGTCCCTTGAGGCTCGATTGAGTAATCGTCCTCGATCAAGTCACCTCAGGCTCGATCGAGGAACCTCTCTGGCAGATTTATTTCCGGATTTTCCTAAAATAGTTATTTTGTATTATAAATTCTAAACTCGTATGTTATTATTAGGTTATGCTTTATTTTGCTTAGAACGGCTGAGTACTCTCTAGTTTAATCCTTCCTTGTTGCTACGGTACTAATCTTTCTTCAATAATTATTCATTCAAGTTTATGTTATTCAATTATTGTTCTT
Organism: Silene latifolia; assembly: GCF_048544455.1. NCBI lineage: Eukaryota > Viridiplantae > Streptophyta > Magnoliopsida > Caryophyllales > Caryophyllaceae > Silene > Silene latifolia. Next base: position 47,868,198 of record NC_133531.1, read on the forward strand.
ATTTCATGTTTTCAATCATGTCTTCAATTATCATTATTAGTGTTATTGCTTTAGTCATGAGTAGCTAAATTCCTCATCTAGGATGAAGGGGATCTAGGTTAATTAGAAAGGGGAAATTGATTAATTGCTAGAGAAATCATATAAGTTGTTGTTTGATTATTGTTCTTATTCTAGTTAATTAACTTAGGCCTGAGTTGTTAATTAGTGTAGCGAATTAATCCTTTCACCGACAGGGTTAGAATTAATATAGGCTGCGATAATCAAATATATTGTATCTAATTATAGCGATCGCATGTTAGAATCGATCTAAAGCGCATAAATAGAATCGACCGATCTTGTGACCTTAGACAGCTTGATAGATCTAGCAATTGATTAAAAGACCCCATATAATTGACCTTGTCAACCGGAAATCCTAGACTTTTCATATCATTGTTTTAAACCCTTTTTAATTACTCGCAATTAGTTGGTTAGATAACAAACAAAATAAACCCCTAATAAAACGGTTACCTGCAGATGATATAAATATTTACAGACTACTATTACCGCCTCCCTGTGGATTCGATACCTGTCTTACCACTAGCTATTCTTGTTAGTTTTGAGATAGTTTTATTTTGATTTGGTGATACGACTTTAGCCTTATCACTAACTACATTAAAAACACAAAAAACAACCATGACTGAGGAAAGGCTACTCGGTATTGGGAACCAAGTGACCCAACTCTCGGAGAAATGTGACCTTGTGTTGGATGCTCTTAATGCCATTATAGCCAACATTCCAACACCAAAAAGGGAAGGAAGACAACACCGTGGTAGGAAAAGAGGCTGTGGCCTCATGGGAAGAGAGCAAGCTTATGGAATGCAAGAAGAAGAGCCATACTCGGATTCGGAGGGGTCCATGAACGAATCCTTCCAAGGAGACCTCAACAAAGACTTAAAGGTACAAATTTCCAAGTTTCATGGTAGTTTAAACCCCGAGAATTTACTAGATTGGATTAGAACCATTGAAAGAGTCTTTGAGTTTGAGTCTTACTCGGATTACAAGTCTTTTAAAGTTGCCATCTTAAAACTTAAAGGGTATGCTTCACGTTGGTATGAGACCTTGAAAACTCAAAGAAGAAGGGAGGGGAAGGAACCTATTAAGTCTTGGATTATGTTGGGAAATGTGTCCTCAACAATAGTGCGATCATATGATTTAAATATCATTATTAAATCTCATTTTAAGAATACATGTGGGATGTAATATTTTACAGTCAACTGGTCCACACATATCGGTAATGATTGGCTGACTAGAGTTTAACATTACTGTCGTGCGACGGTGGTGATCAGTTGATCCCCTTAGGTCATACCTATAGGGAAATACTCTTAATTGATTATTTAATTAATCGTATACCGATACGAGTTAATTAAATTGCTTAAAATTAACGGATGATTTTGTGAGTATAATTTACGTATCTTATTGTAAATATGATTAAATGAGACACGGTCTAAGTAATCGAATTGTTTTATTACTTAGATGAAATTATTGTTTACAGAAACATTTGAAACGGAATGAATAAATTATTATAAATACAGAATGTTGTAGTTTATAATTTGGAAACATTTTTGGTACAAGTAATTACGAATTACTAGTTGATTTTGTAAATGACATATTTTATGAGTATGTTGATTTTTAATATGTTAAAAATACATTACATTGTGACATGTCATGTAACATGTTACATGTGACAAAATTGACAAATGACAAAATATAAAATGGACTTTCCATTTTATAAGTGCCGAAAAATTAGAGGGTTTTAGTGGAAAAATTGTGTTGATTATTTTAATAAGAGAAAACACAATGATGACCTACCTATATGTAGCCATGCAAGCCTACATTTCTTGGGTAGAAAAATTAGCCCATGCATTAGGCTCTCCTTCCCTTCCAATCGGTTTCTACCTAGAAAAGACAAGGGTCTTTTCTTTTATTCATTCACTACTTCTTTTACATAATTTTCTAGTGTAAGATTATTATGTTTTTCTCAACATTTTGGTGAGACATTTTTAGAAAAAGAAAAACCACAAAAATCATTTACTCCTCTTGGCCGAAATTATACAAGAGGAAATACATTTTTGTATCAATTTTTAAGTAAGATTAGTATTATTTCTAGTACAAATAATATTAGTTATTATGAGTGTTCCTTGAGTATATGTCTTTGGGAGAGATTCTACCTTTGAATCTTGTTCATCCATAAGGAAAGCTCAAGAACTAAGTAAGGTAGGTGACCTTACTAGTGCCCAAATATCCGAAACATGCAATGTAAGGAACCGATTTCTTCTCTTAACTATTGATGTTTGCATGCATAAGATTAGTAATTTATTTTATGACTAAATAAATTTGAAACATATATGAATATGTTAGTATATAGATCTACTTGTCCTTCAATTGGTATCAAAGCCATGGTTGTTTGCATGCAAATCGGTTAAAAGTTTTTCCGAGTTATAAAGATTAACATATAAAACTTGTATAATTTGTGTTATTATGATATATCACAAAATTAATTTTTGCATGTTAAAGTTTATGATCCTAAAATGTTTTTAGGATATTTTGGTTATTTTATGGATTTTATTGTTCATATTACATAATAATGGCATTAAAATATGATTTTATGAGTATAAATGTCATTTTCGGACTAAAATTAGCTAAACTTCGAATTTTCCAGTGATTTTTGGATATGTTGTCACATATATTATTTTGAGATGACCTGTAGATTTTCATAATTTTTGGACTTCTTATGCTCGAAAAATGGATTTTTTATTATTAAAATCGAATTTAAGTGAAAAATAGGTTACTATGAGATAAATTTCGAATCTGGTCATAGAAATTTAGTATGTTGTCACATACAATTTTACAACATGTGTGTAAAATAATAGGCTATATTGAAGTCTTTTTGCATGATTTATGGATTTTTGAAGAAAAATGACATGAATAGTGACTTAATTAGTGAAATATTAATAAAACATACTCCATGACTAAGGAAAAACGTCCAATGTTGCATTTTATTATCTTTTTCAGATCTAAAATTGAAAAGTTGGTGAATATAACTTTTCTCATGTTTTTATGATTATTTAGTTAAAACCGATAAACCGCAACATTGTTTTTCCGGATAAATTTGGAAATTTTTTAACCTAAGTTTTTTGAACATTATGAGTGTCATGGTATTTTTCCAGAATGTTCATGAGTTTAAATTTCAAATTTTGAATTTATTTGAAATTTTGTGATTTATTTCAAATTTATAGCTTATTTTTATAATTTTAAGTCCATTAATGAACAAATTTTAGAAATATGAGTTAATTATGGTCAAATAATTAGTGAAGACTAAATTTTGAGTTCTAAGAGGTTAGGGTAATTAACTTATGCATAAATATGAATTTATGTAATTTTGTGATTATAAAATGTTGAAATCACGCAAATTCGTAAAAACCGAGTAATATACGATATTGGCTATTTAAAGGCGATTTAGCATAAAATTGGGCATGTTCATACATATTATAATGCTGCATTTTCTTTATGATTGTCATAATTTTATTGATGTAATTTTTGAATTATGTAATTTTTACTTAGTATGGCCTTAGTTTTTAATTGGTATTTTCTGAAATGTATGGGAATATCGATTCGGTTGTAATTTATTGTGATCTCGTATCACCGTTTTGTAATTTAATAGATTTATTTTATTTTAGTTACAAATGTATAATAGGAAATTATGTAATTTGCTATGTAATTTAAATTTATCTCGGAGTTCCCCAAGACGGATTTCTTCAAGATGGCGATACATAAAGACGGTGTTACCTCGAGATGCGTGCCACAACCGAAGTTCAAGGGACCAATGGAGTTGGTTTCCGAATATGTAATAGTTAATTAGATTTTCTATTTTAGGAAGGCCATACTAGGATTTTTTTATGCTTTGCATTTTATTTATATGTCGCATGCATCGCTAAATCGCCATAACTAAAACATGCATCTTCTTTCATCGAGTTTATCGACCGTGTCAATTAGAATTATCGTAGTTCACTGCTTTAGTTCACTTAAATCGTGATAGATAATAAATTGACATGACTTCTCGCTAAAAAAATTAATTGAGACATAGCCTTACCAAATAGTAGAAACCATGAAAACCTATTTCGCGAGGGAGTGCACTCGGCCCTACCGGGGTACAAACCTTGTTACGTAGGGGAAGTGGGTGATGAATGTTTATCCACCGAGTTCATGTTAATGAGGGTTTCATCGGCCATACCGTGCCCAAGTTGATGTGGATTTGGATCATGGACACATTTATTTGAAATTTGGATTAAGCTCAACGGAAGTATTCGTGACCGTAGTTGCATGTGTTCCGGGCTATAGATAATTATTAAAGTAATTTTATCGACCAAGAGTTCTAAAAGTAGAATCGATTAAAACGTTAATCCACCGAGTTATATTGATAAGGGTTTCATCGGCCATACCGTGCCTAAGTCAATATGAATTTGGGTCTTGGAATCATTTATCATAGTTGGGTAGAGGTCACTATGTAAATGCTTTACTTGTTATTTACAAGTATTAATAAAACGATGAATGTTAAGTTTTCCACTATTCCGTTTTTATATTGTTCTATTTCTTTACCACAATTCATATACTATATCATTTCGATTTTGATACAAATCTCCATTAAAACAGCGTAACTAACGACAAAATTTGAATTTGCTTCTAAAACCTCAAACGAACCATTGCTAAGGATCTCTTGTAAAGAGTATAGATTAAAGTTATTCATTATCAAACAGGTTTTTGATTCTTGACTAACACTTCTACTTACAATGGATTATGTTTCATATACTTAATTGAATTAAGTACCTTGAAGCGATAAATTGTTTTGGTGATTAGATTTTCAGAATTCGTAATTGACCAAAATAACGCAACCACTTCAATGAAAGTTTTAAGGCTAAAACGAACAAATGAAGAGTAATCTTCATGAATTCAATTTTGCTTCTCAAAGCAAAGACTCATTGAAATGAGTGGGAGCATTCTCTTAAACCGTTAAGATGAGGACGAGGTTCAAGAAGTAAAGATAATAATGGAATTGATACAAGGTAATGTTAAAAGAAAAGTCATTGAGAAATGACGATACTAAACCTATCAATCCCGACCAATAAAGTTTCCATTGTCTTAAATGTTGGACACAAGAAAGGAAACTACCCCAAATTATTGAAGAATTAACAAGTTAGTTGTGGGACATCTAATGGGACCTTCTTCTTTAAATGTTTATTTGATTAAACATAAATTTTGCTAGTACCACTTCGTCAATATTAGAAACCAGTGGAGGTTTTAATCATTGTATTCGACACATAAGATGATTAGAATATGACGACTAGCAACAATAATGTCGAGAGATAGAGTAATTGTGTACTCAATCTACTTTTTGGATTTAAAGTTGTACTTAATTATGACTATTAAGTGCATAAACTCTAAATAAGAATATAAACTTGTTAAGATACAAAAAAGGTTTTCACTTTTGTGACCCTATACACCACGATTTGATGTATGGCTAGCCCATTATCAAGGTGATTATATTCTAAACCAAACTAGAATGATATATCATGTAGATGATGTAAGATTCAAATTGGTAACCCAAGATTAAACCTTAAATTTTGGAATGATGAACGCAAAGAGTTATCGAGTACTCTTGAAACCATTAGATTGTTAATGGTATATGCGTATCTTGTATTCAAAGCAAGATGTCTCGTGCCTTTTGCTTGAAAAAGAGATCGAGGTTGTAAATCATCGATCCAAAATAGGTTGATCATTTTCTTTTACCAATGATTTAAGTTGACGCTAATATGTTCACTTAATAAGGTAAATAGAAAAATCTTTGAAGAAGTTTAAAGAATTCAAGGAATCACGATTTAGTCGTGATGGAATTATCAAAATGAAGACTTTGATATAAGCCAAAGGAAATGTGATATAGTATCACAAGTTAATCTCTCTTAGCACGCATTATGGATTAATGTGTGGTTGGATAAGAAATCAAACGCTATTCGATATGGTTTGGACTTCAATCAAGTTACTTTGAGTTACTTGATCCTTTTGGGGATTTTATCATTTTTGTCTAAATTATTTTTTCCACTAAATCGAATCATATGAGATATGAAATGGTAAGGGTACCATGTTTGTAAGTTTTCACAAGAAACAAATGCTCATTTTTCCCTTTTCAATTATCACGAGTACGACGGGTTTGTGGCTCGTGAAGCTGTCTTTCTAAAATACAAGTTTATTTCTAGAAGACAGAGTGGGAGAAATTATTCAAGAGCCACAAAGAATGCCACAGAGAATGTTATGTCGCAAGAAACTGGTCTTTCTTGGCTACATGAGACGTTTTGTGTAAGACATTGTTTCTTCAAAACCTAGGAGGTTAAATTCGTCATTTGTTAAAAATGATGAATTCATGCTACTTTTAAGAAAGTAAAGAGCTTATAACTTACAAAAGAAATTGTTTGATTCAAGTTGATTACTTCTAGAAAGTAATGAACTAACATATGACTTACATAAGAGTGTTTAAGTCACAACTCAATACAAGGCTTAGAGCCATGAAAATCCGAAATAAAAGGGCTTGATTTCAAAGCAAGATTGGTTGCAAAGGGTTTTGCACTAATTGAAATGCTTAAGTCTATTTGGATCTTCTTAGGGATTGTATTTCATTATGAGGATACGCATACAACATGTGAATCTAAAACCCACTTCTTCAAAAGAAGGAATGTATTCAATATATGTCATGAGTTTTATAGATTCTTGCAATCTTAAGATAATGTGAAACTTAAGAGAGAATCTTAAGTAGGACATCCATGAGTTGGAATCAATGTTTTGATCATGTTATAAAACTTTTCTCGATAAGTCAAGAAGTTGTGTTTATACATGGAGTTTAGTGGGAGTTACGAAAATTTTATTTAGTCCGATATGTGGATGACATATTGATCATTGAGAATGATTTAAGACTTTTGGAGTAATATAATACATCTTTAATATCCAGATTTATGAAGATAAATCCACATGATATTGGCGTCAATAAGAAGTCAAATGTTGATAAGATTCATGACTAGTTCAATTAAATTGAACATATTTGATTGATTCCATTTGCTTCCGCTGACGGATCAATTAAATAAGTAATGATATATAACACTTCATATACCTTGAGTATGATGAATTGTTTTCAAAATCGAATTTAAGTAATCTTTACCAAGTAAGCAATAAAGATTACCCTTAAGTGCTTGCAGAAACATTAAGGAAGTAAAGCAAAGTGTTTATGATGCAATTTTGTGTAACGGTGTTACACAAGTGACAATTGACAATTGAGATTGCGCATGATTTCCGACAAAACCATAATCAAAACACATTAGGATGGTTAAGATACCATTGTGGCTATGTTAATTAAGAAGTAGATTTTCTAGAATCGTTCTAGACAATAAAGAACAATGAGAGATATTTATAACGGAAATTGAGTACACTTGCAATCATGGGATGTGCAAGAGGGATGGGTCCCGTACACTGTGAAAACAGTGGGAGCTATTCTAAGACTAGAGGGACTATGTCTTGATTGGATCTCGACACGTACTCAGAAAGTTTTGTAATGCAGATGTATATATTACAAAGGAAAACGAGTATGTAGTAAGGTTGAGTAAGGTACAAGAAGTTGATAAAACCTACTAACCAAAGCCTTCTCATAGGCTTAACATGATGAGTCATGTCATTTCAATTGAATTGAAATGAACAACTACATACAAGATCAAATTAGATTATAGAACATGAAATAGTAATCAGGCATTGACTATTCATATGTGATAATCACATTTGTCGTTCGAGTTTTACTTTAAAACTCTTTTATTATACTTTGTTACATCCAAACGGGTTGTAGAGACAACGTTGAACCCCGTTAAAGTGAACCCGGATTAACATAGTATTAGCCCATAGTCACTTGTATGAGGTGACGTCTCGAAGTGACTAGAGTGTGATGCGATTGATGGCAAGTTCAAGTGCCATAGAGTCATGTGAGATGACTAGTCGATCACATAGGCAGATGTTAGGAACACTTTGTCGGACAAAGTGACCGCTTATAGAGTTCGGCAAATTTATATAGCCTGGTCGTGGCGAGAGCTACTATAGTATTCTAATGAGTCGATTCTTTTGACTAAAGACTATTCGCCTAAGATGGCACGATTTCAGATTAACTTTGATTTGTGTTACTACGACCTTCGTAAATGGGGCCAAATGGGCATATTTTGGGTTATGATGGCTGTGGCTAGTCGAAGGGAATAAGTGCGATAGGAATTGTCCACCCCCTTGTCAGGGTTAAAACAATATCTCAGGGCCACTTGAGGAGTAATGAACTGGAAATGCGTGGCCACGCTCGAAAGGTATCTATGATAGATAAATCCGGTCAAACAGGTATTCTCCAGATCGAGGAAACCACTGTCGATATGATCACTTGCAAGTACGACCTGAAAGACACCTTGCATTGAGTGGGAGATAGTAATAGGACAAGAGAATTGGTGACGCACACTTGTCGAGGACAAGTGGGAGATTGTTGGGAAATGTGTCCTCAACAATAGTGCGATCACATGATTTAAATATCATTATTAAATCTCATTTTAAGAATACATGTGGGATGTAATATTTTACAGTCAACTGGTCCACACATATCGGTAATGATTGGTGACTAGAGTTTGACATTCTCGTCGTGCGACGGTGGTGATCGATTGATCCCCTTAGGTCATACCTATAGGGAAATACTCTTAATTGATTATTTAATTAATCGTATACCGATACGAGTTAATTAAATTGCTTAAAATTGACGGATGATTTTGTGAGTATAATTTATGTATCTTATTGTAAATATGATTAAATGAGACACGGTCTAAGTAATCGAATTGTTTTATAACTTAGATGAAATTATTGTTTACAGAAACAATTGAAACGGAATGAATAAATTATTATAAATACAGAATGTTGTAGTTTATAATTTGGAAATATTTTTGGTACAAGTAATTATGAATTACTAGTTGATTTTGTAAATGACATATTTTATGAGTATGTTGATTTTTAATATGTTAAAAATACATTACATTGTGACATGTCATGTAACATGTTACATGTGACAAAATTGACAAATGACAAAATATAAAATGGACTTTCCATTTTATAAGTGCCGAAAAATTAGAGGGTTTTAGTGGAAAAATTGTGTTGATTATTTTAATAAGAGAAAACACAATGATGACCTACCTATATGTAGCCATGCAAGCCTACATTTCTTGGGTAGAAAAATTAACCCATGCATTGGGCTCTCCTTCCCTTCCAATCGGTTTCTACCTAGAAAAGACAAGGGTCTTTTCTTTTATTCATTCACTACTTCTTTTACATAATTTTCTAGTGTAAGATTATTATGTTTTTCTCAACATTTTGATGAGACATTTTTAGAAAAAGAAAAACCACAAAAATCATTTACTCCTCTTGGCCGAAATTATATAAGAGGAAATACATTTTTGTATCAATTTTTAAGTAAGATTAGTATTATTTCTAGTACAAATAATATTAGTTATTATGAGTGTTCCTTGGGTATATGTCTTTGGGAGAGATTCTACCTTTGAATCTTGTTCATCCATAAGGAAAGTTCAAGAACTAAGTAAGGTAGGTGACCTTACTAGTGCTCAAATATCCGAAACATGCAATGTAAGGAACCAATTTCTTCTCTTAACTATTGATGTTTGCATGCATAAGATTAGTAATTTATTTTATGACTAAATAAATTTGAAAAATATATGAATATGTTAGTATATAGATCTACTTTTCCTTCAGATTAAACTTACAAAAAATCTTGTAGGAAATTTTGTGCCTAAAGACTACACCCAAGACATGTCCGTTAGACTCACTGTGAATATAGCCTTAGGGGTGGAAAAATTGGGCAAAGGGAAGACCTCTAAACCCACCTATGCTGAGGCCAAACCCAAAGAGACCAATAGTCAAGCCAAAACATCCACACTTAACAAGGGTAAGGGCCTTGAACCCCCACAAAAAAAGACCTTACCTCCGAAAAAATGTTACCAATGCCAAGGTTACAGACATTTTGCCAAAGAATGTCAAACCAAGAGAGCCCTTGATGACTTTGAGGTAAACCATTAGAGAGTAGATGAGAGTCTTGTTTATGTTGAGTAGGAGGAACCCGTGGAGACCAAGGAGAAGGAACTAGTGATACCGGATGTGGGTCTTAGCTTGGTGACATGGAGAGTGATTCATACACAACCCCAACCCTTGGAAATGGACCAAAGACAACAAATATTTTGGTCTAGGTGCACCATTAAGGGGAGAGTTTGTAATCTAATCATTGATGGGGGGAGTTGTACCAATATAGCATCTAGTGTCCTTGTTGAAAAGCTTTCCCTAACCACACAAGACCACCCATGTCCTTACAAATTAAGATGGCTTAACAAAGGGGACGAGGTGAGGGTTGATAAGCAATGTTTGGTACCTTTTTCCATTGGCAATGTAGATGAGGCTCTTTGTGATGTTCTACCCATGGATGCTTGTCACCTCTTACTTGGTAGACATTGAGAGTTTGATAGAGATTCGGTCCATCATGGGAGGGATAACACTTAGACTTTCAAATTTGGCTCAAAAAAGATTATCCTTTCACCATTGCCACCATCCATCAAACTAACAACACCATCTTCCATGCTCGAACCATCAAGAGAGATCTTGTTAGTCAATGAGACCGAGATGTTACAAGAATTGAAAGGGGAAGATGATACCTATGTTCTAGTGGCAAATGACACGTTTGGAGAAAATGGAATGGCCTTTCCATTAGAAATCCGAGAACTCCTCAAAGACTATGAAGATGTGTTTCCAAGTGAGCTCCCAAGTGACTTGCCTCCTCTTAGAGGCATTGAGCATGAAATTGATTTCATTCCGGGCGCTACACTTCCTAACAAGGCTGGATATTGGAGTGATCCAAAGGCATCTCAAGAGCTACAATAACAAATTGGGGAACTTATGAACAAAGGCTTTGTGAGGGAAAGTCTTAGTCCTTGTGCCATCCCGACCTTGCTTGTGCCAAAGAAAGATGGGTCTTGGAGAATGTGTACCGATAATAGAGCCATCAAAAATATCACTATCAAGTATAGATTTCCTATACCTAGGCTTGATGACATTCTAGATGAGCTAAGTAGAGCTCAAGTGTTCTCAAAGATAGATCTCAGGCAAGGGTATCATCAAGTAAGAATCAAGGAGGAGATGAATGGAAAACGGCTTTCAAGACTAAGTATGGGTTATATGAATGGCTTGTGATGCCATTTGGTCTCTCTAATGCACCTAGCACATTCATGAGGATCATGAACGAGGTACTTAGGCCTTATTTGGGGCAATTTATGGTTGTTTACTTTGATGATATCTTGGTCTATAGTCCTTCCAAAGAGGAGCATTTCAAACATTTGCAAGTGTTGTTTGAAACACTTAGAAAGCACAAGTTATATGGCAAGCTTGAGAAGTGTTCTTTTATGCAAAATGAAGCCCAATTCTTGGGTTTCATCATCTCCAATCAAGGCATTCTTGTTGATCAAGAGAAGGTTAAAGCAATAAAAACATGGCCAACACCAAGGACCATCACGGATGTGAGAAGCTTCCACGGCCTAGCCTCTTTTTATAGGAGGTTTATCAAGGATTTTAGCACCATTATGGCTCCCATAACCGAATGTATGAAGAAAGGGGAGTTCAAATGGGGGGACAAAACCGAGGAGTCCTTCAACACCATCAAGAGGTTACTTTGTGAATCACCTATCCTCTCCTTGCCCAATTTCAATATGTTATTTGAAGTTGAGTGTGATGCTAGTGGAATTGAGATAGGAGCCGTACTCTTACAAGAACATAAGCTTATTGCCTACTTTAGTGAGGAATTGAGTGGATCCAAGCTCAACTATTCAACATATGACAAGGATATCTATGTCATTATTCGAGCCTTAACCCATTGGAGCCACTACTTGAAGCCACGACCCTTTATCCTCCATTCGGATCATGAGGCTCTCAAATATATCAACGGTCAACACAAACTCAATCATAGGCATGCCAAAAGGGTAGAATTTCTACAATGTTTCACCTTTTCAAGCAAGTATATAGAACGAAAAGACAATGTGGTGGCGGATGCATTGTCTAGAAGGTTCGTTATGTTGAGTTTTATGGAACAAAGAGTCCTTGGGTTTGAGCATATGAAGGAGTTATGCCAAGAGGATCCGGATTTCAAAGAGGAGTAGGAGCTACTTCAAGGAGGCCAAATCAAAATTAAAAGCAAGTACTTAACTCAAAATGGCTTCTTGTTCTATGGAAACTTGTTATGTATACTAAGGGGCCTCATAGAAGTCTATTGGTGAGAGAAGTCCACTCTAATGGTCTTGCCGGTCACTTTGGCATTTAAAAGACTTATGATATCCTCCAAGAGCAATTCTATTGGCAAAAAAGGCTTGGAGATGTCCAAGATGTGATCAAGAGATGTGCTCCTTGTCAACAATCAAAAGCTTACTTCCAAACGGGTACCTATACTCCTCTACCCATCCCAAATCAACCATGGGAGGATATTAGCATGGATTTCATTTTCGCTTTGCCAAGAACTCAAAGAGGTAAAGACTCCATCATGGTGGTTGTGGATTGTTTTAGCAAAATGGCACACGTCTACTGTCTCGGATAGGGACTCTAAGTTCATGGGCCACTTTTGGAGGACCTTATGGAAACTACTTAAGACTAGGCTACTCTTTAGCATCTCTCACCATCCCTAACCCGATGGCCAAACCGAAATCACAAACAAAACATTGGGGAGGATACTTAGGTGCACGGTTACCAAGGCTTTAAAGGATTGGGACCTCAAGCTAGCTCAAGCCTAATTTGCTTTCAATAGAGCTCCTTCTACCACCACGGGCAAGTCTCCATTCGAGGTGGTCTATGGCCTCAACCCAATGATGCCCACGGATTTGGCACCCATTAAGAGGAACGCTATTGATTATGATGCTAAGAAGAGGGTTGAACAAATGCTCCATATCCATGAACAAGTCAAGAAGGAAATTGAGAGGAGCAATGAGGTTCACAAGGCTAAGTCTAAGGGTTCCAAGAAATCCAAGAGTTTTTAACCCGGATATCTCGTGTGGTTACACTTCAGAAAGGAAAGATTTCCCGACAAAAGAAAGAATAAACTCATGCCAAGAGCTGATGGTCCATTTGAAGTTCTTGAGAAAATTGGCCCTAATGCATACAAGATTAATCTTCCCGGAGATTATGAAGTCCATGGTACATTCAACATTAGGGATTTAAGTCCTTATTATGAAGAGCTTAATGATGATAATGTCGAGGATTTGAGGACAAATCCTTTTCAAGAAGGGGAGGTTGAAGCAAAACAAACCACATCAAGCCACATTGTACCCGGTTTTGGTCCTTCGGCCAATTTGAGGTCCAATTCGAAATCCGTCTAAGAACATATGGTATTTTATGGCCTAGGATACTTCTATGAAGATTTTAGAGTCCTTTTGTCTAAGAGCATTTGTCTTGGAAAGTATTAAATCAGGTGGAAAAGACTTCCACAAACCGGATGGCCCTCCTTTACACGGTTTGCAAGATCAAGTACAAGGGTCACTTTCAAGTTTCCCAAACTGGCCAAGACAACTTCTTGAGCCCTTTTTATGCACTCTAGCTCTTATATACTAAGATGGTTGGACCATTGAAGTTTTCAAGAGTGATTAAATAATCATTGTCTTATTAGTTTACTTTCTTGTTTTTTTCATTTGAATTTCAACTTGTGTAAGAACTTTGTGTAAGGCGGTGGGGCCACTTTTGTACCGGCATTTCTAGGGCATTTTTTGCCGTTAGATGCTAGGTTAGATGAAGGGTGAGGATAGCTTGGCTTGGTATATAAAAGCAAGGCTCTTCTCATGTAAAATTCAAATTTGATGAATGATAAACACAAGTTAAAAGCTTTGCTTTCTACTAATCTTCTTTGCTTAGTGCTAGAAAATCCTCTTTTGCTTTGTGCTTAGAGTTGAGTGATTCCATTGCTTAGTGCTTGGATTCCTCTTAAGGTTAATCTAGTGGCTTAGTGCTTAGATTAAGTTATATCCAAGTCACTCAATTCTAATCATTTTTGCAATTAATCTCGTGTGTTTATTCGACCAAAACCGTGACAATTTTAATCAATATTCAAGTTTTGAGCGTTTTACTTCAAGAATTGGTAGCGCACACTTGTATCGGACAAGTGGGAGATTGTTGGAGTGAGTGTCCTCCACAATAGTGCATCTACATATTAAATCTCGTACAAGGAATATCAGGGATTTATTTTATATATTTGTCAGTTGATCAACGTAAATCGGTAACACTCGGCTGACTAAAGTTTGACGTTACTGTCGTAAGACGGCGGTGATTAACTGATCCTTTTAGGTCACACCTATAGGATGACGCCCAAATGGAAAAAAAACTAATTATTTGTATAAAGATACAAATATAATTAGTACCTTGTATATATTGACTTAAGATAAGTCATGTGAATATTATTTGTTGACGAGTTACGAACTCGGGCCAAATGGATTTATTATTCAACTATGTGATAACTGATTAATAAATAGAAGGGATGTAGTCATTAATAGTTAATTACTAATATTTGTAATATGTGTGTATATTTTGAGACTGATGTAATTATTTAATATTTACAAGAGGTTGTAATATTAACTAATTATTTATTATAAGACACATTTTATATTGATAAAATGGTAAAATGTCACTTAATAGTTAAGTGTATATTAATATTTAATTAGTGTTATTTAAATGTTAAATAATTAATTAGATTAATGTTTAATTATATAATATAATTAAATATATGTTTTATAAGCATTTGTGGGACAAATGTCGAAAATCGAAATAGACCGAAAGTAGACAATTGTACCGTCCAATATGAGATTTGAGTCACCCATGTGACTTAGGCACAAACCCACTACTAATTGTAGTTGAATTGTTTACATTTCTTGGCCTATAAATAGGCTACTATTACACATTATAAAAGTGTGATTTTCACCTACTTCATAAAACTTGGTTGGTTTTACTAGTGAAGAAAATAAGGTTTTTCTTCATTATCTTCATCACATAAACTTGATCAATTTGTTGATCAAAGCCTCATCAAATATTCACAAAAAAAATATTATACTAAAAGTTAATATTATTAAAGTAATAATATAACATAATTAACAAGGTTACTTATAAAAATACGTAGTTAGTATTTTATAAGTTTTGGGCTTAATCTTGGGTGTATCTTAAAGGAGATCACATGTTAATTATCAAGTTAGGGACTCAAACTACAATTTAAACACAAGTTTGAAATTTTTTGAGAGACGTCTCAAAGGCTAATTTTCATTCAAAAGTATTCTGATTCAAACAGTTTAGACACAGATCCTTATATAGGCCTTGTCTTGCATTACATCTCGAATAACCTAGCATCCAAGGGCCAAGATCTCTTTTAGGATGAGTAAAAATAACATTAAATATATTACAAGCTGGAAATTGAAGTAAATAAGTAAAAATCAAAAGCAATGGGGTAAAACAGACATAAATAAAGCAAGAATGCAATCTGATCATTTATCTATTGTGCACAGGTTACTGTTGCATTGTTGGCTAGTTGAGTACTTTCCAAAGTCAAGGCTTCTTGTAGTTTTCTATAATTGATTTCGTGGGAAAACGGTGCAGTGGTCCTTCTGCAACAGCCTCACAATTGCCTCACCAAAAATGGAAAGATTACTTTATGCTTTATCAATCCTTTCATCAGCATGTGACTGGTTATCTTTGCTGAGTTTTACATTGCATTTGCTTGGCTGATCTTGGATATTTGGGGCTCTTGTTGGAATTAGTTTAGGCTCACCCCAGCTGGCCATATGGGAAGCTGAAAGCTGGACTTGGTGAACCTCGTGACAGGCTGTTCTGGTGGTGGTTTAGGTGTGGTGTCTTAGCTTGGGTTGGGTGTGGGAGCCTCTGATTCTGCTGCTGCTGCAGTCTCTCCATATTGAAAGGGGCTTAACCTCAAGCCTGGTACCTCCTCATAATTAGACTCTCCATAAAAAGGACTCAGATCTCCTATATTGAATGTCCCATGCATCCCATAGTCACCAGGAAGGTCAATCTTGTAAGCATTTGGACCAACCTTCTCAATGACCTCAAAACGACCCTCTTCTCTTGGCATTAGCTTACTCTTTCTCTTGGGAGGGAACCTTTCTTTCCTGAGATGGATCCATACCAGATCACCTGGTATGAATTCTTTCTTTTGTTTAGGAGCCTTGGCCTGCTTCTTGTACCTATCATAGGCCTTTTCAATTTGTCTTTTGACAGCATCATGGACTTTTAGCATCCGTTCCACTCTCTTCTTAGCATCATAGCTTATTTCTTCCCTTGGGACACTTGAAAGATCTAGGGGCATCAGAGGATTGACCCCATAAACCACTTAAAATAGACTGTGACAAGTTATAGATGATGGAGGTCTGTTGAATGCAAATTTAGCTTGGGGCAGCTTTAAGTCCCAGTATTTTAATGACTTACTGACAATGCACCTCAGTAGTCTCCGCAATGTCTTGATTATGACCTCAGTTTGGCAGTTTGTTTGGGGATGGTGGGAGGTACTGAACAGCAATCTGGTGTTGAGAAGCTTCTATAATGTCTTCCAGAAATAACTCATGAACTTAACATCTCTGTCTGATACTATGGTCTTTGGGACTCCATGTAGCCTCACAATATCACTGAAATAGAGTTCAGCAACACTTACAGCATCCTCAGTTTTATTACATGCTATAAAGTGAGCCATTTTGCTGAATATGTCAACAACAACCATCACCGAGTCATTTCCCCTCTGAGTTCTTGGCAATGCTACTATGAAATCCATGCTCACATCTTCCCAAGGTTTGCTTGGTATTGGTAAGGGTGTGTAGGGGCCTGCCTAAAATGAGCTCTTGGCTTGCTGGCAGATGGAGCATCTCCTGAGCACTATTTGGACATCCCCCATCATTTTAGGCCAGTAGAATTGATCCTGCAAGATGTCCAAGGTTTTCTGGACACTAAAATGACCTCCAAGTCCACTGGAGTGAACCTCTTTGATCAATAAATCCATGTAGGATCCTCTGGGAACACACAGTTTGTTTCCATAGAATAGGAACCCCTTCTGCAACAAGAATTTGGTTCCCTGAATTTTAGTCCGTTATGTTTGAGCAAGCCAATCCTCATAGATATCAGGATCATCTTTATACAGCTCTTTCATGAACTCAAATCCAAGAACTTTCTTCTCCATGACCGATAGTAGTGAATATCTCCTAGAGAGTGCAGCAGCAACAATGTTCTGTTTCCCCTCTTTGTACTTCCTATAGAATGTAAAGGACTGCAAGAACTCAGCCCATTTAAAATGCATGTGGTTCAACTTAGGCTGGCCACTAATATATTTCAAAGCCTCCTGATCTGAGTGCAACACAAAAGGCTTTGGTTTTAAGTAATGACCCCAATGCATAAGAGCTCTAATAATGGCATAGAATTTCTTATCATAGGTGGAGTAATTAAGCTTGGCTCCACTCATCTTCTCACTGAAGTAAGCCACATGCTTCTTCTCTTGAATTAGCACAGCTTCTACGCCAACACCAATGGCATCACACTCCACTTCAAACAAGCAACTAAAATCAGGTAACCTAAGAATAGGTGCTTCACATAGCAATTTCTTGATTAGGTTGAATGCCTATTGTGCCTTCTTAGTCCACCTGTATTCTCCTTTGTTCATAGATTCTGTGATAAGGGCGACAACAACACTGAATTTTTTGATAAATCTTCTATAAAATGAAGCAAGGCCATGGAACCCCGTTACTTCAGTGATATTCTTAGGAATTGGCCAAGACTTGATTGCCTCAACCTTGTCTTGGTCCACAGAAATTCCTCTACCAGAGACAATGTAACCCAAGAACTTAACTTCAGATGTCATGAAGGTGGTGCACTTCTCTAGTTTTCCAAATAGCTTGTTATTTCTCAAAATTTGGAACACTTTCTCAAGGTGAATTAGGTGCTCTTATGTGGTTTTGTTGTAGATTAAAATGTCATCAAAGTATACCACATCGAACCTCCCAAAACAAGGTCCCAACACTTCTATCATTAATCCCATAAAAGTGATGGGTGCATTTGATAATCCAAATGGCATAACCAGCCATTCATAGAGTCCTTGTTTTGTTTTGAAAGCAGTCTTCCACTCATCACCTTCCCTGATTGTCACCTGGTGATAGCCCTACCTAAGATCAATTTTAGAAAAGATCCTTGTACCACTTAACTCATCCAGCATGTCATCCAGACTAGGTATGGGAAACCTATACTTGACTGTGATGTTGTTGATGGCCCTGCTATCAATACACTATTGGAGAATGTGTCCTCAACAATAGTGCGATCACATTATTGAAACTCATAACAAGAATACGTAAAAGGATGATTCATTTATATAAGTCAACTGGTCAACATTAATCGGTAATGATTGGCTGACTAGAGTTTGACATTACTGTCGTTTATACGGTGGTGATCAGTTGATCCCTTAAGGTCACACCTAAAGGACGATTCCCTTAATAGATAAATTGATTAATTGTATATTGATACAGATTAATTAATTCCTTAAAATTGAACAATTTACTTATGTGAGTGAGAATATGAATCTTATTGTAATTCGATTAAATAAGATTCGTTTTAGTAAATAAAATGTTTTATATTACTAAAACTTTGTTTATGAAACAATTAAATTAAGAATGATCGGTTACTTATAATTACAATCTGTTGTAGATTATATAAACGTAAACCATTTTATACACTTGTAATCATGAATTACTAGTCAATTGTTATATATAATTGTATTAATATATGTAATGATATTTAATTGTTAAATATGCATTAATATTATTAAATAACATGTTACATGTTAACATGTCACACATTACATGATAAAATGACAATTGACAAAAATAAAATGGACTCCATATTACATAAAGGAACCGGTTTTTAGAAGGTAAATGGGGTGAGATGGTTAATTATTTTATATTGTGGAAAACACAATGATTAACTTCTTAACCTAATCTACACCCTAGTTCTTTTGAGAAGAACAATTCTAAAAGTTGAAGGGCATGCATTGGATCCTTACACCACCCCCTACCCAACGGTTTTTCCCCTCTTTATTTGGTAAGAATTGTTCTTATTCTAATAGACATTCATTCTTACATTTTTCACTTCTTACTCTTCTCTCCTTTTCTCTCTAAAATAAGTTTTAGAAAATAATTGTTCAAAATCTAATTTATTTAGATTACTATAGTAGTAATAAGAAATAATATTAGATTATATTTTAAGGTTAACTACTAAGATAATCTAGTTAATTAATTAGTAGTTTTAAGGGGTAGTCTAGGTGCAATTGAAAGGAGGTTCTCACACTATTGGGACTAAGGGGATCATCCATTTACTTTGAGTTCAAGAACAAGTTAAGAAAGGTGTTCTTACTTGTGCCCTTAAAAACCATTTTCATCATTGTAAGGAACCTTGTTCTTACTTTTCTATTTTATTATGTTATTCATGCATAAGATCAACATTTATTTTAATGAGTAATTTAGATTTAAAATTAAAGGAGTTTATTAAGAGGGTTATAGAATCCTTTCAAGTGGTATCAAGAGTTATGGTTGTTGCATGCATAATCGGTTTATAGTTTTTCCGAGTTAAAAGTATAACATATAAAACTAGAGATTTTATAATTTATTATATAAAGTCACGAAAATTTTTGAATGTAATATATTCTGGTCCTATAATATATTTAGGTCATTTTGATGATTTATGGTATTTTTTGGCTCAATTTAATGATTTTTAGTAATTTTATTACATTTTATTTATTAAAATGGTGTTTAAAATGCTAAAAATAGTTAGACTTTGTTTCTAACCTTGAAATTTTTATATGACCTCACATGCATATTTTACTTATTGTATGTAAGATTTCGTATAAATTTGATTTATTTTGCATGATTTATAATTTTTATGAGATAAAAATGCAATAAATGGAGGTAAAATGGTTAAAATTAGCTGAACTTCGAAACATGCCATGAAATTTTAGTATGTTGTCATATGTACATTTTAATCACTGGTTGTAAAATTTTATATGAACTTTATTTATTTTGCATGATTTATGAATTTTTTAGTGTAAAAATGACATAAATAATGACTATTTAATAGCTAAAACGAATTACATGGCATGAAAAAAATATTTTTAGGTTTCATAATTATCCCACAAATCAGATCTAAAGTTGGAACATTGATTGGATTAATTTTCATATGCTTTAGATGTTTTATTTGATAAAACCGATAAATAGCAACTATATTTTTCTCGAAATAAATTCAAAAAATTTTAACCTTGATTTTTGACATTATGAGTATCATGGAATTTTTCTAGAATGTTAAAAAATTTAAAATTTAAAATTTAAAATTATTGTAATTTAATTTGGATTTATTTCATAAAAAGTTATGATTTTAAGGTCTATAATGAGCATAAATGATAAAAGAAGTTGAATTATTGTCAAAAATTGAGTGATGACTAATTTTTGAGTCCTAAAAGGTTAGAATAATTAACTTGGGCTAAAATTTGATTTTAGTATTATTTTGTGATTTTAATAAGTTAAAAATTGCGAATATCCATAAAACCGGATTATATTTAAAATATAAGTTTAAATAGGGCGATTTGGCACATAATTTGGCATGTTAGATACATATTATAATGCTGCATTTTTTTCCACTGATGAATGTCATATTTCTTTTATATAATTTTGAATTATGGAATTTTATCTTAGTATGGCCTTAGTTTTAATCGATATTGCCCGTAATGTAAGGGAATATTGATTCGGTTGTAATTTAATGTGATCTCGTATCACCTTTTTTTATTAGATTTTATTTTACAAATGTATAATAGGAATTACAATGTACATTTTATTTTATTATTTGTAATTCCGGAGTTTCCTAAAGACGATGCCATTCGGAAAGGAGTTCCGATCAAGACGGTGTTTGTCCTTGGGAGGCGTTTTAAATAAAGATTCAAGGGACCAAAGGAGTTGGTTTCCGAATATGTAATAGAATATAAGATTTTCTATTTTAGGAAAGGTCATACTAGGAAATTTATTTTCTTTATTTGCTTGATTTATATGTTTGCATGCATTGCCAAATCGCCATAACTTCACATGCATATTTTATCGTCTTATCGACTATTGTCAATTATAATTATCGAGTATTCATCGACTTAGTTCACTTAAAGATGATAGATAATAAATCGACAAGACCTCTCACATATTTAAAATTGAGATTAGCCTTACCAAGTAGTAGGACTCATGAATCCCTTTGACATTTGGGGTAGATTCGGTTCCCCGGGGTGCTTTCATTTTTCATTTGGTAAATGGGGTAATAAGACGTTATTACACGCGAAATTTGGTTGGAATCAACGGGATATAAAGACTAGTCTTATGTTCCGGGGTTAGAGATGGAATTTATGAAATACATCGACCGAGAATTCTATAGTAGAATCAATTAAAGAGTTAATTCACCAAATTTATGCAAGTATGGGATGTATCGGTTTCCCGTGCCCATGGTTGTATAAAGATGGATCTCAAAATCATTTATATAATTTAGGTGCGAGGTAATTATATAAATGTATAATTTTAAAACCTTGTTAAAAATGTTTACAAGTAAAATGATAAATGTTAATTGTTTCCTTTATTTCCTTTTTGTAGTCAATTCGATTAATTTGCAATGACAACTCCGATTTCATCCACTTCCACAAGTGGAACCGCTCCACCACTGTGACACCCCTCGTTGAGGTAACTAAATGTGACTAGTAAATCGTGGCGGAAACACGAGATTTTCAAAACTTTTAAGACTTCTAATGAAGTCCAACGCGAGGTATCACCAATACGATAAATAAGTCTAGATAGTTAAGTTTAAGTATACAACACAAGTCTATTTATTGGGGAAAAGATATCCCACGAATTAACATAAGTTCGAAAAGTAGGTGAGTCTATTATGTGATAACTAAATAAGGTCCGAGGTAAGAACTAGACGGTCTTGCCCACTTAAGCTTCATCACCCTGTCATTCATAATAAATATGAAAGCCACGGTCGGTGGTGGGGATAACTCGGGGTTCTTAGCCACAATATGTCAAAATACAAGCAATTAGGAATTTAATCAAATAAACAAGCATTAGAGGTTCACGGCATTACGAAAATCATGATTTATGGCCATAAGAAAATAGGAATGGTAAAGCACAAATGAGAGAAGAATTAAGGTCAAAGTCACATATCAACCCGACTCAAATGTAAGACAATTACAAAATATAGACTCAAACAAACGGTCCTAGTTGGCCGGACTCTCGGGATAAATTAAAATTTAATAATTACATGTTTATTACGGAAACAATGGCACCTAAATGACCCAATGTCCGAGGGCAAATAAAAGGGAATGTCAAGTCTCACAATGTAAAGCGTCACACTCGGGTCCAAACAAGAACCATAACCATTATGCATGATCATAAATATAAAATAAATATCGAAGGGAAGAAGATGCATGCATAGCTCAATCATTATTAGAAGTCACAAATGAAATAAATAATAGAAAAATTAATAAAATAATTGTTCTATGGGAATACAAGCCAACTCTCAAATTTCACAAAAATCTAGACAAATTTCAAAAATCAACTACAAGCTTACGAAAATGGTCCAAACACACGGGTTCAATGCAAAAACATTTCCAAACCATTTGAAACCAACAAACATCGTTTCCTATCAATTGTTTACGTATCCTAGCATGATTCTAACTCGGAAAAACAACATATTTAAGCATGTGAATGGGGAATTTCGGATTCAAGGGGTATAACATGAGCTTTTCATCTAAACATGTGAGAATTACAAACAAGCATGATATTCAACAACCAAATTAGCACCAATCAAGAAAGATACAACTTTTAACATTCATATGAGATTATAACTATATAAAACCACACAATTTCAACATAAAAGTCGAGTAACCCATCACCGTTACCTTTTTGCACTTCAATCTTCTAAAGACTCGTCAATGATGTAGCTATCCTCCTCCGGATTGTCCAAGTTCTCCCCTAAACACAAAAATAAAGGTATTAAGTCAAGAATCCACATCCTTGTAAGATGAGAATTTCAAAAAAGAGGAAAAGATGGCAACTTTCTTACTTAGAAAGAAGGGAAATGAGAAAAGGAAGAGAATGGCGCGAAAAGGAACGAGATTGGTGAAGAATTGAGTGAGATATGGTGGTTTTAGGGTTAGTAAGGGAAGGTTCAACAATGGTGGAGTGGTTGTTGGGAAATTTCAGAAATTACAAGTGAGGGAGATGAAGTTGTGAGGGTTTAGTTGAGGTTTTGTGTAGAGAAAAGAGGGGGAAAAAGGCCCATGAGTCAAGTTAAGCCCAATAACTCAAAATGAGTCGGTATCCACTAGAATTTTCGTCCCAAGTCTACTATAACTCGAGACGGAGAATAATATTATTAAAATCTACACTATTATTACCGTTACACGGCTATGGCTATATTTTATGAAAATAAGCTTTAAATAATAATTATTTAATAAAAAATTACTTAAAAGTTTATTTAAAAATATTAAGAAAGTGCGGGGTGTTACAACCACTCACTAATGCTTCTTGGCTCCTATCCTTTATATGTAATACCCCCATTTATTCAGGAGCCTTTAGCTAGACATTCCCAAATAAATAGGACTGTTACCATCTCGGTTTTCCCGAGGTAGTGAATAACAAAGTCCAACTCACCAAAGTACTTTAAATTAAAATTTAATAATTACATGTTTATTACAAATTAACCAACTAAGCTTAATATAAAATAAATACAACTCGCAATGAAATAAATAAAGTGATATAATTGTTCTATGTGATCTAGACTTCAACTATGGTCCAAGTCAAGCTCTCATCCCAATGCTCCCAAGTCGCCTAATCTTTAGTACCAAATCTGCTCCCCATAAAACGGTTCACCGCAGGTGTTCACGAATACACAGTCAACCGCGAGGTTGAGTAGGAATAAATACTAACAACAAGAACATACGATAACAATCCAATTTCCTTTTTACTTTGCACAACCCCCTGACAACGTGCTCCATCCTTTACTTAGCACACCTCCCTTAACAACGTGCTCACATTACTTTGGTACCCCTCTCTTAACAACGTACCGCCAATATGTAATAGTACCCCTCCCTCACAACGTACATATTACCATCACCCCAAAGTCAACAACCGACTATCGCACAGCTTTTCACAATAACCACGTTCACAATCAACGATAACGATTCAAATCACCTCATCAATATTATCAACATAAATATAACTCACCCTTCCCACAATTACAATATTATCAACCAACATATACGATATGAATCTCCCATCCAACAATTACAATTATATCAACCAACACATATCACATACAATCAATGCACTTTAATATAAGCCATCCAACAAATATTATCGAGTAAAAGTTAAGTAGGATTTATCCCTACCTGACAAGCAAGCACTCCAATTACGCAATCCAATAATTAAAGCGAACAAATCCGATTATAAACTCTTCACAAATTTCAGTCACCTATATAATAATAACAATTACAACAATTATAATTACTAACTTTATTTATTTATTTATTCACTCCTTTTATTTATTTATTCAAACTAATTATCAAAGGTTTATGATAATTAAAATCCCGATTCAATACAAACCCGAGTCACCACCCAAATTATATAATTAAAACCCGTCACAAAAACAACAACGAACACCACCCTATACACCGTGTAAACCGTGTGCAACCACCCCCCATAAACACCCTCCAAACCGACACCACACACCACCACTGCCACCACCTAGCCTCGACACCCCCAGCCTGTAGTCCCACGCACCCAACTCACCCCTAACCACCAGCTCCACCACCACCAGCAACCTATAAACCCACGCCCTAACCACCCGACACCAACCACACCCCTCTGACACACCCACAAAACCCGTCCCAAAACACCACCTATGCTGCCACCTACAACCAACACCCAACTCACCAGTCCACCCTAGACAAAAGCCACCCAAAACTACCCCAACCTAGACCTCCTACAACCACCAAAAACACCGTCGAAACAGCCTGCCCAGAACACGGGTTACTCCCCTATTTTCGCCACCACCGCCACAAACCACCATCTTTGGCCACCATAACACCACCAAGGTGGTCGACTAACTACCCCCGACACAATCCCACCTTACCCAGGTCAAGATTCGACCATTAAAGGGTTCAATTACCCATCCCAAACCCCACGACCAACTCGCAACACCTCCCTGACCAGCCACCTTTAGCCGCCTGCCACCGCCACCCTAGGCCTTCCCAGACACCACCACCACACCCATTCCAACCCTTGCAACCCCACGTACCACTTCCCAAAGTTTGGTCTGATTCCGTCAAGGTTTGGGTCAGTTTCTAAGCATCTTAAGATCGTCTCACATTCAGTTGTATAAGAAAATAAAACGAGATTATAAGTTGTTACCTATTAATTACCGCTTGCTAATTCCATCTCCAAAAGCTCCTCCTTTTAATTTGTGATTTATTTCTCAGATTTAAGGTGGTATTTATAGTGTAAGATTTAGAGAATACGAGGTCAATTAGGAAACTATTGTGACTTACCTTATTCTAATTAGTATAGGAATTGCTATTACTATTATATTATCATTATCATTATCATATATTATTAATCTTACCATAACTAGGATTTCCTCACACAATATTTACTAATTTATTATTGCCATAACTTTATTATTATTATTATTATAATTATAATTACTTTTATATATTATTATTTCCTTATTATATTATTATAAATTTCCCGATATAAATCCCGATTACACTCAAACCAATTTAATAATTTTCGGCCCATATAATAATGGCACACGGCCCAAAGCACAAATATTAGTTAAGCCCAATTCCCGACTTGAATTATTAATTTATTATTTAATTAACGTCTTATTATAATTACTATTAGAAATGTCATTTAATCAATTATTAAATTACATAAATTACTTTCATAAATTATTATCAAAATACGGAGTATTAGAGTCTTCCCCCCTTAAAATGAACTTCATCCCGAAGTTCGCCCACAAACTACTACCACAGCATACATAGACATTCTCATAACTAAGCATCATCCAACACAATTATGCATTTTACGATTATCAATCATGCCAATCTTATAACAAGGTATCACAAAAATAACTTAAAACACTCGTAGTATCACATTCCTTCCCCCTAAAAATAAACTTCGTCCTCGAAGTTCGGAATAACAACAATAGGAACAAACAATTCATTGTTGTAACGCCACAAAATATTAAAACACACATTGTAATATAAACAATTATTATTTCCAACACGAATTAATAGTTAAATGAATACAAAATATTTGATTTACTTCCAAGTAGCAAAACCACAACATATAATATACTTAAACTAACTCTATTTAACTATTGGCGAATACATTGCCAAAATAAGTAATAATCTATAACATAATACACATAATTGTTTAGTTAATCTTTTCTTAATAATGGTATCTAACTTAAATATGGATGCAATTATGGTGAACATATATATGGCTTAGGGCAACACATTCCGCATATCACTAGACATGGTAATCTACTTCACATAATTAACAACATCAAATATAAATGTGCAAGAGATAAGAAACAAAACTTATACTCTTCAAGGCTAGGAAAAACATGTTATAATTTCTAAAAATCCTAAATAAGTAATAACATAATTATTTCTTGAGAACTTATACTTTTTAGAAAATACAGCAAGTTAGAAATGCATGAGAGAAAGAATTAAGTCAAAAACTAATAAGCTCAATTTATAATGCATTTTTAAAATTATTTGGTCGAAACAGAAATTTCACAGCAACTTGTCAGAAACTTAGGTCAAGTTGTAAAAATCACCATAAATTGTCAAAATATTTTCTTGCAACGTGGCTTATCAATTTAAAAACATATACGAATATATTAAACAGTGGAGTTGGAATTATACCAAATCATTAATTTGTTTTTAAATGATAAGTTTTACAAAAAGATGGCGCGAAAATATCACTGTACAGGAATATTCTGACCACTGTACACTAAAATATTTATTTATCCTAAACCGTATATTATTTGAACATGAGACCAGTGGCATATGAAATCTAACTCACAAGGGTATCAGACATAAAAATCTCGTATAAGAATTTTAAACAGACAGTAAATGGCAGCCAAAACAATCAAGGGTAAAAATCTTGTGAAATCAACCAAAATCACATTCTTCATAATTCCACACAATAATTAATACTTTACATTTTTAATCATATTCACAACTTCCACATACATGCCAACATATTTTCCCCATATCATCATGCTTAGAACAATGCTTAATAAGAAATCATGTCACACCCCTCCTCCGTAAAACAAGGTTACGCCCTCGTAACCTCAATCATCAGTGACAACAACATTTAAACAAGGCAACAAGAACTTTCAAGACAAAACAAACAATATTGATTTTAAATTACCCCACAATCTCAAGTATTCTCTCAGGGTTCCCGGTTCAAAACTGAGAGGGCCATGGTACGAATTAAGGGCACCTTCTTAACCGCACTAAGAGGGGCTCCTAACAGTTCTTATCCGGGGTTCATTTTATTTAGACACATCCTAAGTTCATTATTATTTATCGGTTAGGCTTGAGGATCGTTTGACTCTGATACCACTTTGTAACACCCCCATTTATTCAGAAGCCTTTAGCTAGACATTCCCAAATAAATAGGACTGTTACCATCTCGGTTTTCCCGAGGTAGTGAATAACAAAGTCCAACTCACCAAAGTACTTTAAATTAAAATTTAATAATTACATGTTTATTACAAATTAACCAACTAAGCTTAATATAAAATAAATACAACTCGCAGCGGAAATAAATAAAGTGATATAATTGTTCTATGTGATCTAGACTTCAACTATGGTCCAAGTCAAGCTCTCATCCCAATGCTCCCAAGTCAGCTAATCTTTAGTACCTGTCAAATCTGCTCCCCATAAAACGGTTCACCGCAGGTGTTCACGAATACACAGTCAACCGCGAGGTTGAGTAGGAATAAATACTAACAACAAGAACATATGATAATAATCCAATTTCCTTTTTACTTTGCACAACCCCCTAACAACGTGCTCCATCCTTTACTTAGCACACCTCCCTTAACAACGTGCTCACATTACTTTGGTACCCCTCCCTTAACAACGTACCGCCAATATGTAACAGTACCCCTCCCTCACAACGTACATATTACCATCACCCTAGTGTACAAACTCCCTCAACAACGTACAACTGACTGTCGCACAACTTTTCAAAATAACCACGTTCACAATCAACGATAACGATTCAAATCACCTCATCAATATTATCAACACAAATATAACTCACCCTTCCCACAATTACAATATTATCAACCAACATATACGATATGAATCTCCCTTCCAACAATTACAATTATATCAACCAACACAATTCACATACAATCAATGCACTTTAAGATAAGCCATCCAACAAATATTATCGAGTAAAAGTTGAGTAGGATTTATCCCTACCTGGCAAGCAAGCACTCCAATTACGCAATCCAATAATTAAAGCGAACAAATCCGATTATAAACTCTTCACAAATTTCCGTCACCTATATAATAATAACAATTACAACAATTATAATTACTAACTTTATTTATTTATTTATTCACTCCTTTTATTTATTTATTCAAACTAATTATCAAAGGTTTATGATAACTAAAAACCCGATTCAATACAAACCTGAGTCACCACCCGAATTATATAATTAAAACCCGTCACAAAAACAACAACGAAGACCACCCTATACACCGTGTAAACCGTGTGCAACCACCCCCCATAAACACCCTCCAAACCGACACCACAGCCACCACCTACCCTCGACACCCCCAGCCTGCAGTCCCACACACCCAACTCACCCCTAACCACCAGCTCCACCACCACCAGCAACCTATAAACCCACGCCCTAACCACCTGACACCAACCACACCCCTCTGACACACCCACAAAACCCGTCCCAAAACACCACCTAACACCACCTATGCTGCCACCTACAACCAACAACCAACTCACCAATCCACCCTAGACAAAAGCCACCCAAAACCAACCCAACCCAGACCTCCTACAACCACCAAAAACACCCTCGAAACAGCCTGCCCAGAACACGGGTTACTCCCCTGTTTTTGCCACCACCGCCACAAACCACCATCTTTGGCCACCAAGACACCACCAAGGTGGTCGACTAACTACCCCCGACACAATCCTACCTTACCCAGGTCAAGACTCGACCATTAAAGGGTTCAATTACCCATCCCAAACCCCACGACCAACTCGCAACACCTCCCTGACCAGCCACCTTTAGCCGCCTGCCACCGCCACCCTAGGCCTTCCCAGACACCACCACCACACCCATTCCAACCCTTGCAACCCCACGTACCACTTCCCAAAGTTTGGTTTGATTCCGTCAAGGTTTGGGTCAATTTCTAAGCGTCTTAAGATCGTCTCACATTCAGCTGTATAAGAAAATAAAACGAGATTATAAGTTGTTACCTATTAATTACCGCTTGCTAATTCCGTCTCCAAAAGCTCCTCCTTTTAATTTGTGATTTATTTCTCAGATTTAAGGTAGTATTTATAGTGTAAGATTTATAGAATACGAGATCAATTAGGAATCTATTGTGACTTACCTTATTCTAATTAGTATAGGAATTGCTATTACTATTATATTATCATTATCATATATTATTAAGCTTACCATAACTAGGATTTCCTCACACAATATTTACTAATTTATTATTGCCATAACTTTATTATTATTATTATTATTATAATTATAATTACTTTTATATATTATTATTTCCTTATTATATTATTATAAATTTCCCGATATAAATCCCGATTACACTCAAACCAATTTAATAATTTTCGGCCCATATAATAATGGCACACGGCCCAAAGGACAAATATTAGTTAAGTCCAATTCCCGACTTGAATTATTAATTTATTATTTAATTAACGTCTTATTATAATTACTATTAGAAATGTCATTTAATCGATTATTAAATTACATAAATTACTTTCATAAATTATTATCAAAATACGGAGTATTACATTATGGATCACTGTAAACTTGAAAAGAATGGCACTAACTTTGCCGATTGGGATGCGCAACTCCGCTTGGCCGCGGAAGGTGACGACAAGCTTCGTTACCTTACCGAAGCCGCTCCCGCTAAACCTACTACTAGGTCATCCGCCGCGGTTAGGGAGGCCTATGAGGCTTACCTAAAATAATTGGCTACGATCAAGAATGTCTTGATCTTCTCTATGGAAGCCGATCTCCAAAGGAGTGCTATTAAGATAGGCACCGCCTATGAGATCTACACCAAGCTTGTGACCATGTTTTCACAAGCTCCTAGGATCATCCAATATGAGGCGGCCTCCGCATTCTTTGAGCTCAACATAAAAGAGGGTCAAAAGGTTAGCCCTCATGTGCTCAAGTTAATTGAGCATGTTGAAACGCTCAAAATTCAAGGGGTTGAAATTCCCGAACAACTCGTTATTGACCGAGTTCTCCATTCCTTGAATCGCATCAAAGCATATGTTCAGTTTAGGGTAAACTACAATATGCAAAACATGAAAACCTCTCTCCATGAATTGCACAACTTGCTTGTGCAAGCCGAGAGAGACATGGGTCTCAATGTGAGTACGACCAAGGATGTGCTCAATATTAATGATAAGAGCAAGGGGAAATTCAAGAAAAGCGCTAGAAGGGGTAAGAAACCCACTCCCAACAAGGGCAAAGGGAAAGCTATTGGGAATAGCTCTTCCAAGCCCAAAAAGGGTGCTTCTTCTAAAGATAAGTGCCACTATTGTTGTGGTACGAGCCATTGGAAACGCAATTGCCCAAAGTATCTAGGAGAGGTTAAAGCTAGACGTGTGACTCCAGTAGGTAATAAATTCTCTAATCTATTGTGTTATTGATATAAATCCCAACTTTGGTATTTTGATACATGTTGTGATTCTCACCCCCTTTAATGTAATATAGGGCATGTGAGCAAATACAAAGGCAAGGACAAGCAAGCTTGAGAATGATCTTCAACAAGGGATGCTAGAGTAGCCGCCCATAGTAGAAGACCTATGGAAGCTTGGCTTTTATTTTGTACTGTCTTCTTTGCATTATTGTATTTTGACTTGTTGTTTTAGAACTCATTTTGATTTCCATGTTGGCCATGGAAATTTGTTTTATTTCCATTTTGCAAACAATGGTTGTATGATTTTAATGACTTGGCTTTCAACCCATGTCATTCGGTTTATGGAATTTTCTTTGTTCTTAAAACTTGTCATTATAACCCTTTTTACATCAACAACATAAATTGATTTGACTTAAATTGATCATAAAATAATTACAACGATTGGATCATTGTAATGAGTTCATAAGCCGTGAATTTGATTCGCTCTTATGCTTTTATGACTAAATATCACATCTTATTTGATATAAGAAAGAACGATTGTAAAGTCAAATAGAATTATTTGAACTCAAGGTAGAGAATTTTATAAACCAATTGATGAACACCACTTATAACTAAGACTTGTAACCACTTATAAGACTCCATACGAGTTATGGGAGGTCTTAAGACCCTAAAATTGTATAAGACATGGATATGAATCCAATCCTTTATCTTATAAAGGCTAGTCTATCTTACTATTATATTACAATGTCATTACAAGAGGGTCATCTATTAAGGTTATAATGTGCGATATTTTCTTCCTTCACGATGTTTAAGTATCAAATTGTTTGTTGCTTATATAGCTATCTTTCAAAAAAAATAGGTGTATTTTTCAAAAGATAGAGTGGGTGAAAATTAGCAACAAACTCGAAACTAGTGAGGAGACCAAAAGAAAGCTTATTAGGTCAAACTCAAGAATAGTGAGGAGACCAGAAGGAAGTGTTCTTCAGTAAAGATTATGAAGTGGTTGTATCAAGTAATTTCAATTCTTTTGGAATTCGGTTTTACATAAGAGCCTAATTCACCAAAGTGAAATGCAACAAAAGTTGTTGCATTGTGATTCATTTTTAAGCCAAAATAAAAATTCCAAGGGATGGATCACAATTGAATGCATTTCATCGCCTTTTTGAAGTATCCTTACAACAGGCCTACTTTCTTTGTCTTATATCTCAAGTTATACTCATGCAAAACCTTTGATTCTTATGTCAATGAAAAGTTTGGGATCTTATCTAAACAATGGAATTTGAATCACCACTATAGCTGCTCTATAGCTTGAAAAATGGCGGATGCAAACAGACTGCGCATTACTGGACAGCCCATGACCTACGTGCACTACAAGTTCAATAACTCAATATTTGCTCAACATATAAGGTTGATTCTTTTTGGAGGTGAAATTTAACTCCCTTAGCTTTCAAATGAGCTATCATGTGCCCTGATATTCATCCTGAGCTAAGAGATATGCCTCTTACAATATGCGACTGAGTTCCTGAGATGTTCTACAACCCGGTTTTGGCTCGTCTCCTGTTTTGGGGTCAAACTCAAAAATCCGTCTAGGAAAGCATGGTAATTTTTGTCATGTCTCAACTCTATCATGAATTTTGAGACTTTTTGTGTAGGGACTTTTATTTAAATAAGGATCCGAGCTGAGATGAATTCACAAGACAAAACCGAGTAACGAGTTTATCGGTTTTCAACAATCGAGCTTAGTTTGCTTCCAATCGGTCCCATCTTTTTATTAATCAAATGAAGACCATCCTAGGACAAAATCCAGCTTCTTGGACCGACCAAAACAGTCCTAGGAGGCTGTTTTATAATTATTTTTCAAATGAGCTCAATTGTCGCTTTCAAGGAAGGTCCAAAGTGTCACTATCATTCTTACAATTGTGTAAGAGCTTTGGGAGCTGCTCTCAAGGGATTATATCAGCTAAATATTTGACTAAGGAAGCCTCCAATTGTGTGTTTTCTAGGTAGCTCTTATGTCCCTATTGTTGTAAGACCTTGAGAAGAACATTTGGATTGTTCTTGTTGTTGAGAAGCACACAGCTGCCTAGGAAGTTTCAACATCTTTTTTCTTTGTTTTCTTACTTGTTTAATGCTAGCCCTTGGATGTAAAATAGGTGGTTAAGATTAGAAGGCTTGGGTACTATATAAACCAAGTCCTTGGTTGTAAAAATTCAGATTTGATTGAGTTAAAAACTGAGTAAGAAACCAAGTGTTTCTTCACAAAAATCTCTTCTTTGCTTTGTGCTTGAAGAGCTCCATTGCTTTGTGCTTGGGGTTGGTAATTCATTTGCTTGTGTGCTTTGAATTATCGAGGCTAGACCTATTGCTTTGTGTTCGGGTCTAGTCATATCCAAATCGTCCTCTAAGGACACGCCTAAACAAAGGGTTTGTTTCATGCAAACTTAGGCTCATTTCTTTAGTTTTTCCGCTTAAATTGTCGAGTGAGAGGTTTCACTCCAACTTGGTTATCAGAGCTTTGGTCATAACACAATTCCATCTTGTGTTAGTCTTGGGTTGGATAATCCTTTTTGTGAGTTCATTATATCCTAACTACAACAAAACACAAAAACAAACCCAATGAGTGAAGAGAGTTTATCAAAACTTTGGTTTGTTGTTTGAAAAATCTATTTTTATTAAGGTGTTGTCATTCGGTTTTCCCATTGGAAAATCAGTAGCAGTGGAGTATGTTCCTCATGTTCCATGCTCAAAGATTGAGCCTTGTGATCTTGGTTCCACTTCCAAGTCCTTACAAGTAACTAAGGTGAAGTTGCAAGCCCAAATAAGAAGGCTTAAAGGTGATGTGCCTACAAGGAGTGCAACCGGTTGTCACGGAGTTCCGAGGGAACCAAAACCACCAGATTTGAGCCGTGGAGAGCACCACTTGCTCCGTGATTGTCCTAAGTCCTCTCCTACCCTTAGAGGCAAAGGTAACACACCATTACTTCCTTCCTTTAATGGTGAAAACAATAGAGCATTTGTTTCTTGGTTGTTTGATGTTGAATGCTATTTCGTGAACAAGTGTTTTTCTGATAAAGAGAAGTGTAAATTGGTTGTGTCTTGTTTAAAGGGTGTTGCTTTGCTTTGGTATAATACTCTTAATTTTTCAAGGAGAATGGAAGGGAAGGGTATGATAAGTTCTTGGTTTAAACTTGAAAGGAACATGAGACTAAAGTTTCTACCTTGTTCTACCATGGATGATTTGGTGGATGAACTTAAAACCCTAAAACAAAATTCCTTGAGTGTTCATGAGTATGCTAAATTATTTGAGGAATTATACTTTGTGTGTGTCAATGAAGTTAATCCTTTCAAAAAAATCAGATTTTTTCTTGGCTTGAAATCTGAAATTGCTATGAAAATCAACTTGAAAATGATGCATTCATATGGTGAATTGCTTAAGTTGGCTTTGGATGTTGAGAAGAGCTTAGTAAGGCCTAAAAACCATGAGGTCTTAGCTAAAGTGGTTAGTTTAGAGGTAACCAAAACAGATGGGAGAGAGGAGAGTTTAGACCAAGGAGATGTTGTGCCATGCTTGAACATTACTTGTCCTAAGTCTAAATCCCTTGAGCCAAAGGTCATTAGCATTTGTTGTGAGATGAATAACTCATGTAGTGCTACATTTGAGAGTCCATGTTTTGAAACTAAAACCCCCTTCAACCCAACACATATCCTTTCCCATGTGACCATCAATGAACAAGTAACCGATTTGGAGCCGAGAGATTTGATTGTCGATCAAGGACTACTTGACCTTCAAACCGTGAAGTTTGGACAGTCCATGGTCATTTTCAATGGTGGAACTTGTTGGGATTCAAGCAAGGGTAAAGCAAGAGGAGAGTCTTGGGTTGTTCTATACTCAAATGTACCAAATCTGACCTCCTACATCAGCCATGGTTTTTGCCTTAAACTCAACATCTTGAAAGGTATAAATTGTCACAAATCAGCTCCTCACTTTCATTTTTATATGTTGATAAGGTTGCAAGTTAGTCTTGTTCAATTGGGTGCGATTTCATACTTAATTTTGGTGTATGATCCGGGAGGAAGTCATGAGAATGTCAAGAATGTCGAGAATTTGAGGGCAAATTCTTTTGAAGAAAGGGAGTTTGCAACAAAACTTGTTGCATTGTGATTCATTTTTAAGCCAAAATAAAAATTCCAAGGGATGGATCACAATTGAATGCATTTCATCGCCTTTTTGAAGTATCCTTACAACAGGCCTGCTTTCTTTGTCTTATATCTCAAGTTATACTCATGCAAAACCTTTGATTCTTATGTCAATGGAAAGTTTGGGATCTTATCTAAACAATGGAATTTGAATCACCACTATAGCTGCGCTATAGCTTGAGATATGGCGGATGCAAACAGACTGCGCATTACTGGACAGCCCATGACCTACGTGCACTACAAGTTCAATAACTCAATATTTGCTCAACATATAAGGTTGATTCTTTTTGGAGGTGAAAGTTAACTCCCTTAGCTTTCAAATGAGCTATCATGTGCCCTGATATTCATCTTGAGCTAAGAGATATGCCTCTTACAATATGCGACTGAGTTCCTGAGATGTTCTACAACCCGGTTTTGGCTCATCTCCTGTTTTGGGGTCAAACTCAAAAATCCGTCTAGGAAAGCATGGTAATTTTTGTCATGTCTCAACTCTATCATGAATTTTGAGACTTTTTGTGTAGGGACTTTTATTTAAATAAGGATCCGAGCTGAGATGAATTCACAAGACAAAACCGAGTAACGAGTTTATCGGTTTTCAACAATCGAGCTTAGTTTGCTTCCAATTGGTCCCATCTTTTTATTAATCAAATGATGACCATCCTAGGACAAAATCCAGCTTCTTGGACCGACCAAAACAGTCCTAGGAGGCTGTTTTATTATTATTTTTCAAATGAGCTCAAATGTCGCTTTCAAGGAAGGTCCAAAGTGTCACTATCATTCTTACAATTGTGTAAGAGCTTTGGGAGCTGCTCTCAAGGGATTATATCAGCTGAATATTTGACTAAGGAAGCCTCCAATTGTGTGTTTTCTAGGTAGCTCTTATGTCCCTATTGTTGTAAGACCTTGAGAAGAACATTTGGATTGTTCTTGTTGTTGAGAAGCACACAGCTGCCTAGGAAGTTTCAACATCTTTTTTCTTTGTTTTCTTACTTGTTTAATGCTAGCCCTTGGATGTAAAATAGGTGGTTAAGATTAGAAGGCTTGGGTACTATATAAACCAAGTCCTTGGTTGTAAAAATTCAGATTTGATTGAGTTAAAAACTGAGTAAGAAACCAAGTGTTTTCTTCACAAAAATCTCTTCTTTGCTTTGTGCTTGAAGAGCTCCATTGCTTTGTGCTTGGGGTTGGTAATTCATTTGCTTGTGTGCTTTGAATTATCGAGGCTATTCCTATTGCTTTGTGTTCGGGTCTAGTCATATCCAAATCGTCCTCTAAGGACACGCCTAAACAAAGGGTTTGTTTCATGCAAACTTAGGCTCATTTCTTTAGTTTTTCCGCTTAAATTATCGAGTGAGAGGTTTCACTCGATGAAATCTATGCAAAAGTATAAATTTATTTAGAGTTGTTTTTAACACTCCAAAGTAAATAAGACTTTATGGTAAAGAGTGTTAGGTTCACATACCTCTTATAAGACATTTCTTATAGTGAACTAATTAACATTTTAACTTAAGTTCATTTAGATCTAGTGCATGTATAACTAAATAAAATGAAAAAGGAAGAAAATCGATTTCCTTACGTTGCGGAAATGGTTCGAAATAGGGCACAAGTAAGGACACCTTCCTTGACTTGTTCTTGAGCTTAATAGTAAAAGGATGATCCTCCAAAAACCAAGTTTTCAATTGTAGAAAACCTCCTTTTGTTGCACCCAAGACTTACCCTAACCACTAGTACAAATACTAACTAGGTATTTTAAGTACAAGTAACCTTAAAATAGTGATCTAATAATATTACTATTACTACTCTAGTAATGGAGAAATTTTATTTTTAGATCTTTGAACAATGCATAAAACTAAGTTTATGATGTGTGAATAAAAATGAGATTGCATGAGTGAAATAAGAACAACTCACATTATTATATGGGTAGTGGTGGTGCCGGTTTTGGGTGGGAGAAAAGAGAGAAGCATGCTTGCTTTATTTGCCTTCTCAAGAGTATATCTAGGGTGTAGGTTAGTAGGGGAATGATTATGTTTCTTGTATAGAAAAGAACAAACATCATTACCCTCCCACTACTACAAAAACCGGCCCCCTCCATTTAAAATGGACTTCCATTTTACAAAATGTGTTTTGCCAATTGTATCATGTGGTATATGTAACATGTAACATGTTATTAGTCACATATATGTACGTTTAACAAATTAAACATTAATTCATTATAAATAATTCACATTTAACAATTTGACTAGCAATTCTCAATTACAAGTATGTAAAATGGGTCATTTTATGATTAGTTAATATAATCTACAACATATTGTAATTATAACTAGCTAATAATTCTTATTTCAAATCTTTCGTAAACGTCGATCAATTTTAGTAATATAACATCTTAATTACTAAATTGAATCTTATTTAATCACATTACAATAAGATGCATTATTCACACTTATAAATTAAACGTGTTCAATTTTAAGGAATTAATTAATCTGTATCGTCATATAATTAATTAACTTCACGGTTTGGGAATCGTCCTATAGGTGTGACCTAAAGGGATCAACTGATCACCACCGTCAAACGACGGTAATGTTAAACTCTAGTTATCCAATCATTACCGATTAATGTTGATCAGTTGACAATATAATTGAATCATCCCCTCCGTATTCTTATTATGAGATTTAATTATGATTTTAAATCATGTGATCGCACTATTGTTGAGGACACATACTCCAACAAAGAGTTTCATAGATTGACATGATGATGTCTACAAAGCTAAGTTAACATGTAACTATGTTAAGATCCATGTCATCATTGCTACACCTCATAGTGTGTATAAGCAAGTTAAGACCAATTTCTAAATAGGTATTTAGAAAAGAGTGTATGTGTGACATAAGTACGAGGTTTTAATTAACGCTTAAAATTGCAATGATCATTTCAATTATGTGATAAGAAAATGGTTTCACTCGAGTTGTCGAGAAGCCATGAGCATACATGGATTAAAGTGGGAGTCAATATTGTCATGTTTAGACATGAAAATCAGTGGGAGAAATTGTCTTTCATGTTAATGTCATTGAGGATGACATGCTAACACTGCCATCGATGAAGGAGTGTTTTTGTTTTCAATTCTCGATGAAAGAAAACATGATGCATTTTAAAATTCCAAATCTATTTTGATATAGGGAAATTTAAATTGGCAATGCGATAAGTATCTTATATCGATAAGATTTTTTATCTGTTTAATATCAACATAGGTTGAGGAGGTTATTCGTTTTTTATGAAAGTGGAATTACTATGAGAGAGTCATCGTCATTCAATGAACCCCATGAGTTGTTAATCACATGAGATCGATTGGTAATGTTTCCGCCATTAGAACGACCATGTAAGCCAATATATGCACATGCCATGATGAAACATATGCTTAGAGCATAATGAGTCAATGACAAGTTATTTCATATAAAAGTCATTTGAAAGCCTGCAAAGAATATCCATTATAAATTCCTGAAAAGGAATGAGGATCCGTTCTTGTGTTTGGATAACATACTAAGTTATGTGTTGAAGGGTTACAAACCTATAACGATTTATCGAAATCCTAGGCTAATTTTATTGACCCAGGAGTAAGTGACTAGAAAATTATTTTAGAATCAACCATTGCAAATTCTACAAATGGAATCTGAGTACATTGTGATAAGGTGGTTCATAAAGGGATTATAGGTAGAGCCTTCCCCCAAGTATTTTATCACAAATTATATGATGACAGTGGGAATATCTTTCAAGTTAAAGAGCCCAGGTCTATGAAGAAGTCTAGACATGTACTTAGAAAAGTTCATGACATTAGAAATGACATTGAATAGAAGGAAATAGTAATTCATAAAGTTGGACTGAATGGATACATGGTATATCCACTAACCAAGCTTTTATTGCACTTTGACATGTGTGAAATATACACTTTAGATTATAAGATATGAAATAGTAATATGGTATTGACTATTCATATGTGATAATCGCATTTATCGTTTGAGTTTCTTAAACTCATCTATTACTTTATTTTATCCAAATAGGTTGTTGAGACAATATTGACCCCTATTTAAAGTAAATTGGATTAACATAGTAATTGCCCCTAGTTACTTGTATGAGGTGACGTCTCTAAGTGACTAGAGTGTGAGTCAATTGATGGCAAGTTCAAGTGCCATAGGGTCATTAGAAATGACTAGTTGATCATATAGACAGATTGTAAGAGACACTTTGTCGGGCAATGACCGCTTATAAAGTTCTGGTAATTTATATAGCGTGGTCGTGGCGAGAGCTACTATAGTATTCTTTTGAGTCAATTCTTTGACTAAAGACTATTCGCCCAAGTTGGCAAAGTTTTTGAGTGACTTTAAATTATGCTCTACGACTTTCGTAAATAAGGTCAAGTGGGCATCTTTTGGGTCATGATGAGTTGTGGCTAAGCAAAAGTAATAGTGCGATAGGAATTGTCCACCCCTTGTCAGGGTTATTTAAAAATCTCAGGGCCACTTGAGGAGTAGTGAACTGAAAATGCGTGGCCACGCTCGAAAAGTATCTTTGGTAGATAGTTCCGGTCAGACAGTTACTCTCCAGATCGAGGAAACCACTCTAGATATGATCACTTGCAAGAACGACCTGCAAGACACCTTTCATTAAGTGGGAGATTGTAATAGGACAAGAGAATTGGTGACGCACACTTGTCTCGGATAAGTGGGAGATTGTTGGAGAATGTGTCCTCAACAATAGTGCGATCACATTATTGAAACTCATAACAAGAATACTTAAAGGGATGATTCATTTACATAAGTCAGACTGGTCAACATTAATCGGTAATGATTGGCTGACTAGAGTTTGACATTACTGTTGTTTACACGGTGGTGATCAGTTGATCCCTTAAGGTCACACCTAAAGGACGATTCCCTTAATAGATATGACAAATAAATACGAAAATAAATTAAACATAAAAAACAAAGAGAAAGGAAAATAAGAGAAATAAAGAGGAGCAAATAAACGAAGAACAAAGGTTTATTGAATTACCGAAGGAAGAGAAAGATTACAAGATTCAGATCCAAAGTTTTGAAACCCAAAGTAACGTGAAAGAGAGTTTTAGCAATATAAAAGGTGTAACCTAATAAATTTTTCAAGTTAATTTTTTATACTAAGTCCAAAATAAAACTAAACAAGAGACTAATTGGGCTGAAAACATAAGCAGGAAATCTCGGCCAAAATAACATCTAGTTGTTTGACCAAGCAGAACGGTCAATAGACTAAAAAGAGTTGTCGAGATGAAATAAGTTGATCAACCAAAAACACCAGTCGATCGACTTTTTGTCGTCGCGCATTCCTGCAACGCGCACTGAACTTCAAACGGCCGCCATTTCTTCGTTATTTCGGCAAATCAAGCATTTTTGATGGCGTTGGAAAGCTAACAGGATACGCTTTCATCTCCAATTTGAATCAATTGATTATAATTTGTAAACCTTGAGTTATGGCTCTTCAAAGTAGGCACTAGTAATGTGAAGCTCATAATATCACTCCAAACTATCACCAATTACCAAGTAAGGGTCTAATTCAACCCTTAACCTCTTCAAATGTTCGATAAGCTTCCTTAGAAGTAGGAAGTCCAATCTATAGTTCTTCCAAATCTCCATGTGCTTGAGAATCGGCTCAAAATGCGCAACAAAGTGTCATTTCCTGCAAAACCATTACGAATACACCGGTGTAGCAAATGTGGAGAATTTGACACTAAAATAGCTCCTAACAGCATCTAATGTGCATAAAAATGCGTGCCAAAATGGTAAGAAATATGCATTTAAATTGCACACATCAGGGGTGAATCCACTCATGCCCTTAGAACTGTCCAATATACCAAGAGGGGAGGTGAACTTTGATGCTAAGGCCAAAGCTGAACAGATGCTAAAGATACATGAGTCAGTCAAGAGACAAATTGAAAAGACCTATGAGAAATACAAGAAGGAGTCCAAGATTCCTCAAAAGAAGGAGTTCTGAAGCAAATCAATCGAGCCATTCACCTATTTAGCCCAGTTTTGGACCATCCTCTAATTTGAGGTCCAACTCCAAAACCGTCTAAGAACATATGGCATTTTATGGCGTAGGACCCATCTATGATAAGTGTAGAGTATTTTTGTCTAGGAGCTTTTGTCTTGGAAAGGTGATAATCATAGAGAAAAGCATGAAACAAAATCGGATGGCCCTCATATATACGGTTTGCAAGAGGAAGGTACATGGTCGCTTTCAAGTCATTTTCAACCTTCCTTAACTAGGCAAGACAACCCCAAAGCCTCTTTTTGCTGCTCTACAACTCTTATGCAAGCTTGTCCGATCCTATTGATGCTTCCAAAAGAGTTTACTTTATGTTTAATAATCATTGTTCCATTAGTTTACTTTCCTTATTTTTAGCTTTTGAGTTTCAGCTTGTGTAAGGTCCTTGGGACCAAACTTTGCATGGTTTTTGTGGGTTTCTGTGGGCCCTTATATTTGTATTTTGAATGTAGGGTAAAGATTGCTTTGATTAGTCTATAAAAGCAAAGCCAACCTTCAGCAAAATTCAGATTTAATGAAATATAAACCAAGTTGAAACCTTGCTTTCTTCTTATAATTCTTCTTTGCTTAGTGCTTGAAGGACTCCTTTGCTTAGTGCTTGGAGGTTGGGTGATCCCTTTGATTAGTGCTTGGGTGAACTGTAGGCTTAATCTATTGCTTAGTGTTCGGATTAAGTCATATCTTTCACTCAATTCCTTCACTAAACAGTCCAAGAAACCGTCCATATTTGAATCCATTTTCGAGTGTTTATCTAAAATTTATATTTTAGTCCAAAT
The DNA here is from genome assembly GCF_048544455.1 of Silene latifolia. Classification (NCBI taxonomy): domain Eukaryota; kingdom Viridiplantae; phylum Streptophyta; class Magnoliopsida; order Caryophyllales; family Caryophyllaceae; genus Silene; species Silene latifolia. Next base: position 47,910,408 of record NC_133531.1, read on the forward strand.
TGGTACCAAGAGCCTAGGTTATGACACAATTCCATCTTGTGTTAGTCTTAGGAAAAGCTTTTCTTGTGAGTTCATTTTATCTTAACTACAACAAAAACACAAAAAACAACCATGAGTGAAGAGAGGCTTGTCGGAATTGAAAATCAAGTGACACAACTTTCTGAAAAATGCGACCTAATGATATATTCTTTCAATGCTATCATGGATAACATTCCAACACCAAGAAGGGATAGAGGACCACCTCGTGGTAGGGGAAGGGACCGTGGTCTCATGGGAAGAGGAAGAGGTCAAGGCAACCATGAAGAGGAAGCAATGTCGGATTCGGAGGAGTCCATGTTTGAAGGCTTTCCAAGGGAGCTCAACAAAGACTTAAAGGTAGAAATTCCTGGTTTTTATGGTAGTTTAAACCCCGAGGATTTGCTAGATTGGTTTAGAACCATAGAAAGAGTCTTTGAGTTTAAAGCCTACTCGGATGCTAAGTCTTTCAAAGTTGTTATCTTAAAACTTAAAGGCTATGCTTCACTTTGGTATGATAATTTAAAGAACCAAAGAAGAAGGGATGGTAAGGAACCCATAAAGTCTTGGCTAAAGTTGAAAAAGAAATTTAAAGAAAAATTTGTGCCTAAAGACTACACCCAAGATATGTTCATTAGGCTCACACAATTTAAGCAAGACCAACAACCCCTTGAATCCTATCTTAGAGACTTTGAACAACTTACCTTGCAATGTGAAATGAAAGAGAAACCCGAACAAAATATTGCTATGTTTGTGGAAGGATTGGATGATAAAATTGCTAGTCGAGTTAGAATGCATCAAGTTTGGTCCTTTGATGGGGCCGTGAATTTAGCTTTAAGGGTTGAAAAGATGGGTAAGGGAAACACCACTAGCTCAAAATTCGTGTCCAAAAAAGCCCCTGAACCACCCTATGCCGAGACCAAACCAAAAGAAACCGACATCCAAACCAAAACTCCTATACTTGACAAGGGTAAGGCACCCGAATTCTCTCAAAGAAAAACCATTGACCTCAAAAAATGCTTCCAATGCCAAGGTTATGGTCACTTTGTTAAAGATTGTCCTACCAAGAGAGCCCTTAGTAGTTTTGAAGTGATTCATTGGAGAGATGATGAGATTCTTGTTTCTGATGAGGATAAGGAGGATATGGAACCGGGGGAGGATGAATTAGTGTTGTCGGATGAAGGTCTTAGCTTGGTTACTTGGAGGTTAATGCACACACAACCCAAACCCTTAGAGATGGACCAAAGACAATAAATATTTCGGTCTAGGTGCACCATTAAGGGTAGCGTTTGCAATCTAGTCATTGGTGGTGGGAGTTATACCAATGTGGCTTTTAGCACTATTTTTGAGAAGTTATCCTTACCTACGCAAGACCACCCATGTCCTTACAAATTGAGGTGGCTCAACAAAGGGGCCGAGGTGAGGGTAGATAAACAATGCTTGGTATCCTTCTCCATTGGCAAGAACTATGTAGATGAGGCTCTTTGTGATGTTCTACCCATGGATGCTTGCCATCTTCTACTTGGAAGACCTTGGGAGTTTGATAGGGATTCGGTCCATCATGGGAAAGATAACATTTATACTTTCAAATTTTGCTCAAGAAAGATCATCCTCTCACCCTTACCACCGTCCATCAAACCATCCACTCCACCGTCCATGCTTGAACCTTCAAGGGAAGTCCTATTGATCAATAAGGCCGAAATGATACAAGAATTGAAATGAGAAGTGGATGTCTATGTCCTCATTGCTAAATATTTGCTTGAATGCAAGAGTTGTCTCTTCCTAGTGAGCTTAAGGAGTTGGTTGGTTCCTATGGATATGTGTTTCCAAGTGAGCTTCCTAGTGGCTTGCCTCCTCTTGGAGGCATTGACATCAAATTGATTTCATTCCGGGAGCTACATTACCCAACAAACACTACGCCAAATCTGACCATCAATAAGAGGCGTATCACAACGGTTTAATGCATTTAATAACGACACTTAGATAACCGTTTTCAAAGTATTGGCGGAAACCTAGACCACGCTAATAAGAATAATGGTTTCCGTCGAAAATCGTTCTTATTATAATTTGACAACGGTTGTTTAACAAACCGTTATAAAAAATGTTTAACGATTTCCAAAAAACCCGTTATAGAATCACCCTTATCAACGGTTATTAGACAACCGTTACCAGTTAAAGAAAATGACGTTTCGAAAACCGTTACTAAATTAACATCAGCAACGGCTTTTGGTACCCGTTGTTATGTTATAGCTACGGGTTTCTTGTAACCGTTATCATTTTCTATTATGAAAGAACGGTTCCTCCGTACCCATTGTCATTTATCATTTACGGGTTAAAAATAACCGTTATATACTTTTTCAATGTTTAATATTCAACCGATGCATGTATGATAAATAATGAACCGTTAGTTGCATGCATTGTTTTGTTTGACCATTATTACTATCCGTCCATTATTTTCCTATAAATATCACTTATAATGTGATCGATTAACCATATTCACCAATTCAAAGTTCAATTAATCATAGCCTATAATTTAATTAAAAATATTACACGTCGATCACCATGTCGTCGTCGTCTTCTACACCCGCCGAATCACAATCAAATACCCGCTATGTCCATCCTATTACCTATATTATACACAACCTTCCAATCAAATATGATGACAATGATAACTCTTTTTCGAGAAGTTTTACTTGGATGAGAGATATGCTTCGTCAAGGTGGTTATACGAACGTTAAAAAGGTCCACCCAGCTTGGACTAAAGTTCATGGTTTTCTTGGTTACACAATGATCGAGTTTGAAGGTTTTGGGAAGAAGCTGGAATCTTTTCGTCAAGCGAGAAAACTTCGGGCAAGATACGAGGATCATGATGCTGGGAAGACAAATTATTATACGGATGATGTGTTACAAGCGCAATATTTATGGATTGCAACCAATTGTGACATTAATCTATTAAGAACATATCGGCACTATATTGACATTGTGCCTCGTTCATGGGAGGCGGAACAAGTGCCTCCTAATAATCCACATATTGAATTCCCAATATTTATCTCAATCGCATAGGAATTACAAGATGATTGTGTTGATTAATTATTATTATTATTATTATTATTATTATTATTATTATTATTATTATTATTATTATTATTATTATTATTATTATTATTATTATTATTATTATTATTATTATTATTATTATTATTCTAATTAATGTTGTTAAAACCGCGCGTCTTTTAATTTCTTGTTATGTACGTGTTTTTCTTGAATATATGAGTGGTAATGTATTTTATTTTCTAATTATTTATTGCAAGTTACGTAGGTTTAAAATATTTGTTAATTAATAAATCAACTTTTACATTAAATTAATCAGGTAATTAATGTTTAGGAATTAATTACCAACGGTTTTGAAAAAAAATATAAATGTGACTATAAATGTTAAAGCATCCTTTACTAACATCCATTAATCAAATCACAATATTTCATCCCCATTACACAAATTTGAAATAACATGGCAATGAACCCTAATTTTATCAACAACAAAAAATGGCTTACGCAAACGATTGCAGATGATGGGAAGGTTCTCGTCGGGCTTCCCGCCGATCAACACCCATTAATCAAAGCATCCCTTGAATATCAATGGAATTATTGGATTAAGAGGCGTGAAGCAGTCCGGCTTGTCAACCAAGCCTCATCATCATCATCATCTTCATACCCTCGTCGGCCTATTAATCGCAACTTGGCCGCAGCCAGAGATATGTTGAGTTGTACTCTTCCAACCTTATCTCCACATGCAAGTCATGTTCTTGCATATATCCAATCTGTTATTACAAAATATGAAGCCAATGACTCGGAAGTTAGCGGTATAAAATAGTGGCATAATTGGTGGCAGGTTGAGAAGCGCTTTTTAATCTTAACCGGGGTTGTTCCGACTTATTATACATCTTTTGATTTCTGATAAATGTTGTAATGTATTTGGTTTAAAATTAAATGAAATAATCATTTTGAAAGTGTTGACTTATGCTTGTTTGATTTGCTTCCATTTTTTTAACTCCATAGATCAGTCAGTAATCAAGATCAAGATTTCTGCTACATAATACTCATTAACAACGGTTCACCTATAACCATAGTCAATTGGTTCGTTCATTAACAAAGGTTCAATTACAACCGTTGTCAATCGTGACGTTCTAACTTCAACGTGAACCGTTTATTAATTGTTTGACCATACGACTCAATATATTTAAAAAATAAATGCATGTAAGATATGACCATAAGACTCAATATATTAAAAAAAATTAATTGCTTGACTATACGGGATTTTTTAAGCCGTGGCTAATATTTCTCATGTTAGGTTCATATACCTATTATTAGACTCTTCTAATAGTGAACTAATTAACATATTAATGTGAGTTCATTAGATCTAGTGCATGCACAACAAAATAAGAGATTAAATGAGAAAAATAATGTCCCTTACATTGTTATATGGCTCGAAAATAAGGGCACAAATAAGGTCACCTTCCTTATTTGTTCTTGAGCTTAAATGTAATGGATGATCCTCCAAAATCCCAATGTAGAGATCCTCCTTTGATTGCACCTAAGATAAATCCCTTAAACTAATATATTAATTAACTAGATTAATATACTAGTATCCTTAAAATAAATCTAATAATATTCTTATTATTACACTAGTAATCTAATATTGTGATTAGAATTTTGATGAACAATCTAATGTATTCTAAAACAAGTTTAGAGAGAAGTGGGAGAGAAGGAGGTAAGAATGCATGTCATATGAATGGATGAATAAGAGAACAAATTCTCTTAATAACAAGGAGGGGAAAACCGGTGGTGGAGGGGTACACCAAGCCAATGTATGGCTCTTGCTTTATCTTTTGTTCTTCACAAGAAATAGCATGTGTAAGACTAGTTAGAGTAGGTGTATAAGGCTAGATAGACTAGGTTTGATTATACATATTTTATCTCATAAAATAAATCAACCACAATCCACTACTACTCCCTCTATTTCGGTCACCATTTATAAAATGGACTACCATTTTATTTTGTCAATTTGTCACTTGTCACACAATATGTCACAAGTAGTATGATATATTTTATTAATTAATTTAATGCATATTTATCAAATAAATATCATTTCACAAATTAATTAAATTACATACAACAAATTGACTAGTGATTCTTGATCACATAAATAAAATGAGTCATATAATTATAATTCACAACATATTGTAATTATAATTAACCATTCATTCTTATCTCTATTGTTTCACAAACAATACTAAATTTTAGTCATAAAGTATTTTAATTACTAAAATAAATCTTATTTAATCAAATTACAATAATATATTAAATATTCTCTCTCACAATTGAATTGTTCAATTTTAAGGAATTGATTAACTTGTATCGTCATACAATTAATCAATTTGTCTATTAAGGGAATTGTCCTTTAGGTGTGACCTTAAGGGATCAACTGATCACCACCGTCAAACGACAGTAATGTCAAACTCTGGTTAGCCAGTCATTACTGATTAATGTTGATCAGTTGACTATACAAATGAATCATCCCTTACGTATTCTTAATTTGAGATTTAAACATGTGATCGCACTATTGTTGAGGACACATACTCCAACAATCTCCCACTTGTCCGAGACAAGTGTGCGTCACAAATTCTCTTGTCCTATTACAATCTCCCCCTCAATGCAAGGTGTCTCGTAGGTCGTACTTGCATTTGATCATATCTTGAGTGGTTTCCTCGATCTGGAGAGTAACTGTCTGACCGGAATTATCTACCGTAGATACCTTCCGTGCGTGGCCACACATTTTCAGTTCACTACTCCTCGAGTGTCCCTGAGATTTTAAACAACCCTGACAAGGGGGTGGACAATTCCTATCGCACTATTCCCTTCGTATAGCCACAGTTCATCATAACCCAAAATGTACTCATTTGACTTCAGTTACGACAGTCGTAGAGCATAAATCAAAGCCATTCAGAAATTTGTGCCAACTTGGGCGAATAGTCTCTGGTCAACAGAATTGACTCATAAGAATACTATAGTAGCTCTTGCCACGACCAGGCTTTATAAATTACCAGAACTCTATAGGCGGTCACTACCCGACAGAGTGTCCCACACAGTCTGCCTATGTGATCGACTAGTCATCCCATATGACTCTATGGCACTTGAACTTGCCATCAATCGCATCACACTCTAGTCACTTTGAGACGTCACCTTCTATAAGTAACTAGGGGCGAATACTTATGTTAATCCAGTTCACTTTAATGGGGTTCAAATTGTATCAACAACCCATTTGGATTTAACAAAATAACGGATGAGTTTAAAGAAACTCAAACGATAAATGCGATTATCATATATGAATAGTCAATACACTATTACTACTTTATATCTTATAATCTATAGTGTACCTTTTACACTAGTTGAAATGCAATAAAAGCTTGGCAAGTGGATATACCATATATCCATATATTCCAACTTTATTAATTGTTATTTCCTTCTATTCAATGTCATCTCTAATGACATGAATTTATCTAAGTATATGTCTAGTCTTCTTATTAGACTTGGGCTCTTTAGCTTGAAAGATGCTCCCACTGTTATCATATAACTTGTGATAAAGTCTTTGGTAGAGGGATTCACTTTCATTCCCTATGTTGACCATCTTATCACAATTTACTTACATTCCTTTTGTAGAACTTGCAATGTACAAAACTAAAACACTTCTCTAGTCTCTTACTCCTAAGTCAATAAAACAGCCTAGGATTTCGACAAATCCTTTTGGTTTGGAAACCAATGTTTGTGTAACCCTTCAACACATAACTTAGTATATCATCCAAATATAAGAACGAATCCTCAATTCTTCTCAAGAATCATAAAGGATGTTCTTTAAGGCTTTCACAAGACCATCTTATGAATTAACTTATTATTGACTTATTATGCTCCAAGCATATGATTCATCACGGCGTGTGCATTTAATGGCATACATGATCGTTCTAATGGCGGAAACATTAGCAATCGATTTCATGTGATCAACAACTTATTTAGGTTCAGTGAATGACTATGACTATATCATAGTAATTCCACTTTCATCACCATGAACAACCTACTCAACCTTGTTGATGTTAAACAGATATGAAAGAACTTATCGTCATAAGACTCTCAACTCTATGCCAATATTCTCTCGAATTTAACACGTAGATTCGGAAAGCTAGAATACATTACACCTTTTCCTAGTCTCCCAATCACTCTTTCACAGAGGAGAGTATTGGTACATTATTCTCAATAAGTAATATGTTTTCAACATATAAGACATGAAAAATAATTCTGGCTCCCACTTAACTTCATGTATAAACATGATTCTTCAATCATGTGAATGAAACCATTCTCAATTATCACATGAACGAAAAGTATAATCCTTTGATGCTTGCTTAAGGCCATTCTAAGTTTGCTTAAGTAAGCTTTGGATAATATGTTAGGGTTCTTTAGATCTTCATCTAAGGTATTGTGTTCCATACACATCCTTCTCTAAATTCTCATTTTAGAAAAGTGAATTTTTAATATCATTTGCCATTCTTCATCAAAATGAAATGTGGCAATTCCTAATATGATTTATCTTGATCAACATCTTCATGTCAATCTATGCATTTAGGTACTCTAAAGCTCTATTTACCTCAAAGAGACCCTCACCTTAAAGTAAATCATCTCTTGAGATTGTAATGCTATGGCTATTATGCAACAAAGTTGATTTGGGACTGCTCGCAATTGATCATTCAATAGGTCATAATTTCATTACTTTCAAAAAGTAACATATTGACAATAAGACATGTCTACTTTACTCCCACTCTATCTCAATAGATTATAGTTCCACTACTTTCAAAAAGTAACACATTGACTATAAGACATGTTTGTGACGATCTACTCCCACTCTATCTCTTAGAAATACATCTATCTTCTTAAGAGATAGCTTTGTGAGCCACAAACATATATGGTGGAGTAATAGTAGTTTGTCTAGATTGACATGTTAGCTCATAAAAGACCAGCTCTTTTATGGTAGTTTGATTCACGTAATATGCGAGTCTTATCCATGTCATCTCTTAAATAGACTCTCTATTTTAGGTATCTCTAGGTTGACCCTCCAGATTAAAATAAAATCCCCAAAAGTGAGTTCAACAACTCAACCCGACTCATATTAGTTTGATCTTATGGGTAGTGACACAAGGTCATAATCCATATATAATAAATCAAATTCATTACTTTGATCTTTGCCACCACGATCGGATCGTAATGCTTTAATTCGTTTTGTACAATTGGTTCTCTACTTCATTTTAGAAATTCTTTAAATTTCTCAAAAGCTTCACTTAATATTTGATCAAGTAAATATACCCATATCTACTTAAATCATTAGTAAAAGTGACGAAGTAGTCATAATTTTCCCTTGCGGTGATGCTCATTTGACCACATACATCGACATGTATTAGTCCTAACAAATCACTTGCTCGTGTTCCTTTACCACTAAAGGGAGTACAAATCATTTTGCGAAGGAGACAAGATTCGCATATTCCATATGATTGATAAATCAAATGGTTCAATAAATCTAGTCGACACTAGCCTTTAAATGCGTTTCTCTTTTACGTGACCTAATCGAAAAATTCAAGTGTTGGAGTAAGTGTCTCCGACAATAATGCGATCACAATTGTCGATCATGATGATCACATGTTTAAATCTCATATTTAAGGATACATGAGGGAAAGTAATACTTTACTGTCAACTGGTCCACACATATCGGTAATGATTGGCTGACTAGAGTTTGACATTATCGTCGCATTTATGACGGTGGTGATCAGTTGATACCCTGAGGTCATACCTATAGGGTAATGCTCTTAATTGATTATTTAATTAATCGTATGCCGATACGAGTTAATTAAATTGCTTAAAATTGACGGATGATTTTGTGAGTAAAATTAACGTGTCTTATTGTAATTTGATTAAATAAGATACGGTATAAGTAATCGAATCGTTTTATTACTTAGATTAAATTATTGTTTACGAAACAATTAAAACATGATGAATAATTTATTATGAACACAAGTAGTTGTGATTTATAATTATATAAACCATTTTGGTACAAGTAATTAAGAATTACTAGTTAATTTTATATGTGACATATTTTATAAATATGTTGATTTTTAATATGTTAAAAATTACATAATATTGTCACATATCATGTAACATGTGACATTAGACAAAATTGACAATTGACAAAGGTAAAATGGAACCCCATTTTATACATGTGTGTACCGAAAATGGGGAGCGTTAGGGTTTTTAATTGTGTTGATTATTTTAAATAGAAAACACAATTATTACTCTTGTTTATAGCCATGCAACCCTATAGCTTTTGAAAAGAGCAACTTTTGCATGCATTGGCTCCCATAAATCCCACCCCCCACCCGGTTTTTCTACCTAGAGGAAGCTAAGGGTTTCTTCTATAATTTTCACTCATGTAACAATTTTTCTAGTGTTATAAAGATATACAAAACTCTCTACATTTTGTGAAATACTTAGAGAAAGAAATACTCATCAAATCCCCTCCTCTCAACCGAAATATAAGAGAACAAAATCAATATTTTGTGTCAATTTTAAGTTAGATTTTAATTAATACTAGATCATATTAATTATAATTATTAAGGGTGTTGCTTTGGGTATAATTCCTTGGGAGAGATTCTCCACTTGAATCTTGTTCTTCCACCTTTGGAAAGCTCAAGAACTAGTAAGAAGGTGAACTTACTAGTGCCCATATTCCGAAATCATCAATGTAAGAATTAATTTTCTCCTTATACTTGTAATTGTTTTGCATGCATAAGATCCGATTTAATTTTATGACTAAATTAAACTTTCATATATTGGATATGTAAACAAATGAGATTAATGAATCCCAACATCAAGTATACAAATCATTTGGATCACTTGTTATGAGTCTTTTGGATTGTATGTTATAGATATCTTTGGTTGAGTTGGAGTTGTCTAAAACATAAATACCATTAATAGAAGTGGCTTGGCTCATGGTCAAGTCATTTCAACAAAATACAACAATTGTTTTTTATTGCAAAGAACAATCCTTCCATGTCTAACATGGAAATAATGTTTTTAGACAAAGTGGGTACATAATAACAATTATGTAGATTACAACTCAAAGCTATTAGCTAAAACAAGTACATAAGTCCCTCTTGAAGTGGTGGCTACCCTAGCTCCATTTCCTTGTCGGAGATCTACATCACCCTTGTTTAGCTTTTCCACATTTCCAAGTCCCACTTCGAGTGATAAGTCCAACATTGATATCTTCCAAATACTTGGGGCAATTACGCTTCCAATGGCCCATGACATTACAATAATGACATTCGTCGTAGGATTGGGCACCTTTCTTGGTTTTGGTTGTGGTAGTCTCACTATCAACTTCCAATTCAGTATCGGATTTGGGTTTCTTACCCTTCTTTGCCTTTCCTTTATTAATACCATTACCCCTTTCAGTTGCAAGGACACTCTTGCTAGAACTCCCACTCAATTTGATATTTCTCCTTCCTTCATCAAACAAGGATACCTTGGAATTTGTGAGATTCTCCTCATATGATTCTCTTACCAAGGAGGTGGACATGAGTATGGGAGTGGGAGGTGTAGAAGTGGTAAAATAGCAAAGATTTCCATCCTTAGCAATGCCTAAGCGTAATTCTCTAATCGGGTCATTGTCATACAAGGAGCATTTTTCATTGAATGATTGGAGCCATGAATTAATGGTGATCGGTGTAATAGTTTTTGATGAATCCATTGCGGATAAATAACTACAAAAACGGATATGAAGGAAACAATTAACATTTATCGTTATCATAATACTTGTAAACTTTTTAAACAAGTTTTAAGCATTTATATAGTGACCTCTACCCAACTATTATAAATGATCCCGAGATCCAAATTCATATCAATTCGGGCACAGTGAGCCGATTCATCCCTTATCAATATAACTCGGTGGATTAACTCTTTAATCGATTCTACTTCTAGAACTCTCGGTCGATAAAATTACTTTAATATTTATCTTAAGCCCGGAACACATGCGACTACGGTCACGAATACTTCCGTTGAGCTCAATCCAAATTTCGATGTAATAACATTTTATTACCCACTTACCCAACGTAACAAGTTTAGCAGCCCGGTGAGCCGAGCCTACTTCCTTATGAAATTGGGACTCATGGTTTCTACTATTTGGTAAGGCTAATTCTCAATTATTATTTAGTGAGAGGTCTTGTCAATTTATTATCTATCACGTTTTAAGTCAACTAAATCGGTGAACTACGATAATTATAATTGACACGGTTGATGACTCGATATGATATGCATGTGTTGTTATGCCGATTTGGCAATGCATGCAACATATTAAAAGAAATGCAAAACAATAATAAATCCCTAGTATGGCCTTCCTAAAATAGAAAATCAAATAATCTATTACATATTCGGAAACCAACTCCTTTGGTCCCTTGAATCTTCACGTGGCACACCTCCCTAGAACACCGTCTTTGTCGGAACGCCTTTCCGAATGGCACCGTCTTGATGAAACTCCATGATTACAAATAATAATAAAAATACAAAGCTATTCCTATTATACATTTCTAAAATGAAACTAGTAAAAAATAAAAGTGATACGAGATCACATTAAATTACAACCGAATCAATATTCCCTTTCATTACGGGTAATATCGATTAAAACTAAGGCCATACTAAGATAAAATTACATAATTCAAAATTATATAAATAAAAGACATTCAACAATTGAAATATGCAGCATTATAAAATGTGTCTATCATGCCAAATTATGTGCCAAATCGCCCTATTTAACTTATATCGTTTATATAACTTGATTTTATGGAAATGCGTGATAATAGCTTATTAAAATCATTAATCAATACTTAAATCAAATTTAAGCTCAAGTTAATTATCTTAACATTCTTAGGACTCAAAAATTAGTCATCACTCAAATTTTGACAATAATTCAACTTGATATGATTTCATGCTCATTTTTGACCTTAAAATCATAACATTTATGAAATAAATCCAAATTAAATTACAATAATTTCAAAATTTGAATTTTAAATTTTTGAACATTCTGGAATAATTCCATGACACTCATAATGTCAAAAATTATGGTTAAAACTTTCGCATTTATTTCGAGAAAATATAGTTGCGATTTATCGGTTTTATCAAATAAAATATCTAAAGTATACAAAAATTAATCCAATCAATTTTAAAATTTTAGATCTGATAAGTGTTATATTTATGTAAACTAAAATAATTTTCTATGCCATGCAATTCGTTTTAGCTATTTATGCTAAAATAGTCACTATTTATGTCATTTTTACTCTAAAAATTCATAAATCATGCTAAATAAATCAAGTTCATTTCAAATTTTACACACAGTGAGTAAAACATGCATGTGACAACATATTAAAATTTCATGACCCGTTTCGAAGTTTAACTATATTTAACCATTTTACCTCCTTTTAATTCATTTTTATCTCATAAAAATCATAAATCATGCAATATTAATCACATTAATACGCAATTTTACATACAATAAGTAAAATATGCATGTGAGGTCATATAAAAATTTCAAGGTCAGAAACTTAAATTAACTATTTTTAGCATTTTAATTTGCATTTTAGTCATTAAAATGTAATAAAATCACTAAAAAATATTAAAATGAGCAATAAATTACCATAAATCATAAAAATGACCTAAAAATATTTTAGGACCAGAATATATAACATGCATCATGATTTCGTGACTTACTCTAATAAATCAAAAAAATTTAGTTTTAATTAAGTTACATTTAACTCGGAAAAACCAAACCGATTATGCATGCAACATCCTATGCTCTGATACCAATTGTTAGGTTCATATACCTATTATTAGACTTTTATAATAGTGAACTAATTAACATATTAATGTGAGTTCATTAGATCTAGTGCATGCACAACAAAATAAGAGATTAAATGAGAAAAACAATGTCCCTTACATTGTTATATGGCTCGAAAATAAGGGCACAAATAAGGTCACCTTTTTTATTTGTTCTTGAGCTTAAATGTAATGGATGATCCTCCAAAATCCCAATGTAGAGATCATCCTTTGATTGCACCCAAGACAAATCCCTTAAACTAATATATTAATTAACTAGATTAATATACTAGTATCCTTAAAATAAATCTAATAATATTCTTATTACTACACTAGTAATCTAATATTGTGATTAGAATTTTGATGAACAATCTAATGTATTCTAAAACAAGTTTAGAGAGAAGAGGGAGAGAAGGAGGTAAGGATGCATGTCATATGAATGGATGAATAAGAGAACAAATTCTCTTAATAATAAGGAGGGGAAAACCGGTGGTGGAGGGGTACACCTAGCCAATGTATGGCTCTTGCTTTATCTTTTGTTCTTCACAAGAAATAGCATGTGTAAGACTAGTTAGAGTAGGTGTATAAGGCTAGATAGACTAGGTTTGATTATATATATTTTATCTCATAAAATAAATCAACCACAATCCACTACTACTCCCTCCATTTCGGTCACCATGTATAAAATGGACTACCATTTTATTTTGTCAATTTGCCACTTGTCACACAATATGTCACATGTAGTATGTTACATGTTGTTAATTAATTTAATGAATATTTATCAAATAAATATCATTTCACAAATTAATTAAATTACATACAATAAATTGACTAGTGATTCTTGATCACATAAATAAAATGGGTCATATAATTATAATTCACAACATATTGTAATTATAATTAACCATTCATTCTTATCTCTATTGTTTCACAAACAATAATCAATTTTAGTAATAAAGTATTTTAATTACTAAAATAAATCTTATTTAATCAAATTACAATAAGATATTAAATATTTTCTCTCACAATTGAATTGTTCAATTTTAAGGAATTGATTAACTTGTATCGCCATACAATTAATCAATTTGTCTATTAAGGGAATTGTCCTTTAGGTGTGACCTTAAGGGATCAACTGATCACCACCATCAAACGACAGTAATGTCAAACTCTAGTTAGCCAATCATTACTGATTAATGTTGATCAGTTGACTATACAAATGAATCATCCCTTACGTATTTTTAATTTGAGATTTCAACATGTAATCGCACTATTGTTGAGTACACATACTCCAACATCTCATTATTCTTGATTTGACTAATGCACGGACTGTTCAATTATTTTTTATTGAATCAATGTTGCATTATTGGTGGGTTTGAATCAACACAAAGCGTCTTGATTGTGACGAACATTATCCGTCACAAGCTTATGACGGGTCAAGTATCTCCCACTTGTGTAGATAAGACAAGTCTAGGGAATCACAAAGTGTTTGTCTTTACCTACTCAAGTGGATAATATTTGACCCGTCACAAGCTTGTGACGGATATGTCCGTCACAAATAAGAATTTGTGATCCGCCACAAGCTTGTGATGGATATTGCTCCTCTCACAATAAGGCAACTGGGATAGCAAGTGGGGGAAAATGGAAATTCAAGAATAAATTATACACAACCCAATGAAATTAATGCATATATTAAAAACTTCTTTCCTTAATTAGTTTCCTAAATACAACCCAATGAGTAATTAATAAACATACATTAATCAAATGACCCAAAATACACTACGTCATGGACAATATCTCTTCCCATTAATGATGGTGTAGGAGTCTATTTCAACTTGGTCTTTTCCTCCAAATCCGACATCACTTTCGATGACCTAAACCACCATTGACGCCAAGCTTTTGTTGCTTCACTCATGGTAGATATATACCAATCGCATTTGGGTAATATATACCCCACCATCAAATCCTCAGAAGAACCAACTTCGAAAGCCGATGAATTCTCATCTGTACCTTCAAGAATTATATGTTTAGGGGGGAACTTAATGAAATGGAAAGGACATTGTTCCTTTAACCTTTCTCGTAACGCATAATACGGAGTACCAAATATGGAAGATGCTTTTTTTTGGCAAGAAAAACTTGACACAATGAATGATAAATGACAACGGTTACACACCAACCGATGTATTATAATGAAAACAATTACGAGTTTATAGTCAGCCGTTGTCATATTGCAAAATACAAAAGACGGTTTCGCTTAACCCGTGTTTATTAGTTTCAATTAAATAATTCTTCAACCAACACACATGCAAACCTTCTCCTCGCTCACTTAAAACCCTCGAACACTGAGTTTCCCTAGAACCACTAGTATTCTCCGTCGTCGTCGTCATCCCCATTGTTAGGATCATATACCTCTTATTAGACTCCTCTAATAGTGAACTAATTTACTTCTTAATATTTGTTCTTTAGATCTAGTGCATGCATACAAAATAAGAGATTAATGAGAAAAATAATGCCCCTTACATTATTATTTTCGGATTTATGGGCACAAGTAAGGTCTACCTTCACTTGTTCTTGAGCTATGAGAAGTATTAGGATGATCCTCCAAAATCCCAATGTAGAGATTCTCCTCTTGATTGCACCCAAGATTTAACCCTTATCACTACTAAATAATATTTGCTAGATGTTTATTTAGTAGTCTACCTTAAAATTGATTGCTAATACTCATATATTACACTAATAATATTAGTAATATGATTGAACAATTTGGATTAAAACTTCTCAAGTTTTTGAGAAGGAAAACTAAGAAATAAGAGAGAGGTTTTTTATTGCATGTATCATAGAGAAAAAGGAAGAACAATTATGCACATCTATCTTAAGTGTGCCGTCCCATTGCTCTCTATATGAGCAATTTTTGGGTTTTCTCCTTTTTAACTTATGCAATGTCCTTTTAGTAGGTAATAGGCTAGCTTTAAAGTATGTCATAAGTTGTTGGAGAATCTTTCCAATAATATAACAAAACCTAAAAGAATCAAGCATCCTCTCCATTTGGACGGTATACTTGATGTATATGGGTCCATTTTTGTCTTATAATATTTGTCCCACAAATGCTTATAAGTCTTATGTTTAATTATCTTACATAATTAAATATTAATTTGTTCATACAACAATTATGTGACAAATTAATAAACATATATTCACTCAACTTATTGAGTAATATTTTACCATTATATCAACATATAATGGGTCCCATAATAGCTAGTTAGTTAAATTTACAACCTCTTGTAAATGTAAATAACTAATTACCTCTATCTTGAAACATTTATAAAACCTCAACATAATTTAGTGAATTAACATATTAATTCACTAAATCAAATCTTATTTAATCACATTACAATAAGATATATATTTCCTCTCATAAATATAAATTGTTCAATTTTAAGGAATTAATTAACTTGTATCAACATACAACTAATTAACTTTATTGATAAGGGCATCATCCTTTAGGTGTGACCTTAAGGGATCAACTGACCACCACCGTCCCACGACAGTAACGTCAAACTCTAGCAAGCCAATCGTTATCGATTAATGTTGATCAGTTGACTATTTAAATGAATCATCCCTTTCGCATTCTTAATATGAGATTTAAACATGTGATCGCACTATTGTTGAGGACACATACTCCAACACCCATTGCCTCTGCCATCCCCTTCGTCATCACCATACCGGGGTCGGCTTCTCCTCTTTGAAGAAGTAATAATACACCCTACTCCTTCGTCTCATTAACTTAATGTCTTTATTTTCTTTTTTAGTTGTGATATTATCCCCTAATTATCTTAGGTTTATTGTGTGTTAAACAACACCTATTATTTTAAGTATATTGTGTGTTAAACAACACCTATATTTTTAGGTATACTGTGTGATCATTTATTTGAGACGGTGCTCCTGCTATGTCGAGTTAATGCTTAAAGTTAGTAGTTTATTAATTTCTAGTTTAGATATGGGTGGAAAGCGGAAAAGAAAAGATGGGAAAAAGTCACACGAAGATGATTCAGGTGATGAGATTAATTTGGAATCGGATATTGGGCGAAGGAGCCATATGGTTTCCCTAGAAGCAATAGAGAGAGGGATACCTAATAAGCTTCAATGAGAAAAATTAACGGGGCTGCCAGATGATATCTTTGCTGCAAAATTCGCGAGTTGGATTGGTTGTTCTGTAAGAGAGTATGTGCCTCTAGGTTTGTCGCGTATCGATCAGTTGAGTAAAGACCTGAAGGAAAAGCTATGGGGGAGAATAAAGGTATGTATATACAATAATAAATGCAGTAAGATGATATTATCTTAGTATTCGATATGTGCTATTAGCCGAAACTAACCAAATATGCTCACCATATATACAGGCAACTTACACTGTCCCCCAAGAAAATAATGGTTACCTAAAAAAACGATAGGGGAATCCTTCAGAGCATGGAAGTTAAAGGTTGCTCGGAACCACTTGTTCAACAAGAAGACCAAGGAGATAAACAAGAAACCAACAACGAAGAAGTATCGGTTTGTCAGCCAGCAAGATTGGTATAACTTTATTGCTTATAGGCAGTCTGATAATTTATCTGCGACTCATTGGGATCACTTTATTAGTAATCACTTAATAAGTAATGAAATATGCTTACGTTACTCGATACAATTCATTTTATGAAGACTATGAGTAAGCAAAACCTAGAGAACATTTCAAAGTGTGGACACGGGGGGCCACGGGGGCGCTTGGGACAAGCGTTTGCATTTGTGGAGTCGCCACCAATTTTTATGGGAAATTGGAACCGTTCGAATACCTCGTGTCATGTCAAGACACAAAGTAGTGACATGAACACTAATAACTCGTTACCTTTAGCATTCTATATCTAGAATGACTCTCGTGGATGCCAATGAACACGGATGTTTTCAGAGATCTAGAGTAAGGGGTGAGGGTACGTATTAGGAAGTCCTTTTACTGAACACCTAATCCCGCCCGCCTCGATAGCGGCCTCTACTAATGATTAGGGAAATCGTTTGTACTTGATATGTTGTCGATTATATGCATGCGATGTAACACCCAACGTTTTAATCCTAACATATGAGTTAATACTAAGTCGGTGAACAAATGATTAGCATTTATTATCGAATTATGGTTTAGAATTAATTACATGTGAAAAATAAGCATCCACAATAAATACAATAAATAACGATAGTAAAAATTACAATAAATTACAATGATTTAATTGATTTACGTCAAAAATATACCTAAGACGGACGATTTGAAGAAAAGAAAGGAAAATAAATAAAGTTAGAAAATATGGACAGATTAAGGGTGATATTACGACTAATAGTCAATTAATTACGTAATTAAAGGATTAAGTCAAAGCAAGAACGGAAATTCAGAGGCAGAATTCATCCCGGAACAGGCGCAGCATTGCTGCGTCCCTTGGAAGAGGCGCAGCTTTCACTGCGTATGTTCCTGGGTTGAGTTCTGGCTGTGAAGTCAGAACTGCGAGTTTATTTACGTTTGTTGGTGTTTTTAATGATTGATTATCAATATTTGACTCGAGTGAAGGTGATTTAACATGTTAATTACATATGAAGCCATCATAAAAGCAATGAACACGAATTAAAACAGATCAAAATGAGTTAAGGATGAATTAAAACGATTTAGAACGAATTAGGTTTAATTATGAAGACGGAAACGAATTTGAAAGAACTTAATAAACTGGAAATAAACGATGAAAATATGTACAAAGGACGAATTCGTAAACTTGATATGAACGAATCGAGTCTCTAAAATCCGGGTTTGATTTAATGACGGAACCCTGCAAATATGGATTATAAGGGATCTAAGTCGGAATAAAACGTGATTATTATTAAGAAAGTATTAAAATTTATTATGTATGAAGAAAAGAGAGAAAATAAGAAAGTAAAATAAAAGAGACGAAATCAACCGAAAAATCGAGGAAGAAGAAAGAAGAGCGAAAGCAATTGACCTCTCGGAAGAGGCGCGGCAGATCTTTGCGACTCTTCGAAGAGGCCCAGCTGTTGTTGCGTTTCTTCTCGATGTCTAGTTACTGCTAATCCGTAAAAACGGTTTAATAAAAGGGTTTTTAGAAGTCGGTTTTAAACATACTTTTGACATAAATCTTACAATAATTGATACAAGAATAAAATACAATAATAAGATGGGAATTACACCCACAGACTTATACGTTTGACGAAACGAGATTAACTAAGTTAACGTTTAGTGATTGCTCGACTCGAATGTACGTAGAAAGTGCCCTCGTTAGAGGATTTAGATTAAATTGATTGATGTGTAGTGGTCAAATTGGTCGGTCATGCAACGTGACTGGAACTCAGAATGATCTGATCTTACGTGGTCGATTGATCAAGCACGTAGGCGAAGAAACCTTAGAGCACGGTCTTAGAATGCAAAGGGAGAAGAGAAGGGCGGACACTCGCCTGAAAAATATGTGGAACGAAGGTCCCTATTTATACTAAAAAATATGAAGAGTTTTGAAATGACCCAAACTTTGGAAAGAAATCACGGAAAAATCTGAAAATAGGTAGAAAAGAGCTGGGGAAGGGGCGCAACAGCTGCTGCGATCCTTCGAAGAGGCGCAGCATCTACTGCGTCATTTCCCCAGAGGTTTCCTCCTGCGGAAGAAAGAATTTCGCGTTTCTTTTAGGGAATTGCGGTGGATCTCTACTTCCTTATTTCGTAAAATAAGATTTATGGGATATATTTTACCAAAACATATAAAATTAATTTATGGAATAAATATCCGGAATATTCTAGGACATTTTTGGGTTTTCTCCTTTTTAACTTATGCAATGTCCTTTTAGTAGGTAATAGGCTAGCTTTAAAGTATGTCATAAGTTGTTGGAGAATCTTTCCAATAATATAACAAAACCTAAAAGAATCAAGCATCCTCTCCATTTGGACGGTATACTTGATGTATATGGGTCCATTTTTGTCTTATAATATTTGTCCCACAAATGCTTATAAGTCTTATGTTTAATTATCTTACATAATTAAATATTAATTTGTTCATACAACAATTATGTGACAAATTAATAAACATATATTCACTCAACTTATTGAGTAATATTTTACCATTATATCAACATATAATGGGTCCCATAATAGCTAGTTAGTTAAATTTACAACCTCTTGTAAATGTAAATAACTAATTACCTCTATCTTGAAACATTTATAAAACCTCAACATAATTTAGTGAATTAACATATTAATTCACTAAATCAAATCTTATTTAATCACATTACAATAAGATATATATTTCCTCTCATAAATATAAATTGTTCAATTTTAAGGAATTAATTAACTTGTATCAACATACAACTAATTAACTTTATTGATAAGGGCATCATCCTTTAGGTGTGACCTTAAGGGATCAATCGACCACCACCGTCCACGACGAAGAACGTCAAACTCTAGCAAGCCAATCGTTATCGATTAATGTTGATCAGTTGACTATTTAAATGAATCATCCCTTTCGCATTCTTAATATGAGATTTAAACATGTGATCGCACTATTGTTGAGGACACATACTCCAACACCCATTGCCTCTGCCATCCCCTTCGTCATCACCATACCGGGGTCGGCTTCTCCTCTTTGAAGAAGTAATAATACACCCTACTCCTTCGTCTCATTAACTTAATGTCTTTATTTTCTTTTTTAGTTGTGATATTATCCCCTAATTATCTTAGGTTTATTGTGTGTTAAACAACACCTATTATTTTAAGTATATTGTGTGTTAAACAACACCTATATTTTTAGGTATACTGTGTGATCATTTATTTGAGACGGTGCTCCTGCTATGTCGAGTTAATGCTTAAAGTTAGTAGTTTATTAATTTCTAGTTTAGATATGGGTGGAAAGCGGAAAAGAAAAGATGGGAAAAAGTCACACGAAGATGATTCAGGTGATGAGATTAATTTGGAATCGGATATTGGGCGAAGGAGCCATATGGTTTCCCTAGAAGCAATAGAGAGAGGGATACCTAATAAGCTTCAATGAGAAAAATTAACGGGCTGCGGATGATATCTTTTTTGCAAAATTCGCGAGTTGGATTGGTTGTTCGTAAGAGAGTATGTGCCTCTAGGTTTGTCGCGATCGATCGGTTGAGTAAAGACCGAAGGAAAAGCTATGGGGAGAATAAAGGTATGTATATACAATAATAAATGCAGTAAGATGATATTATCTTAGTATTCGATATGTGCTATTAGCCGAAACTAACCAAATATGCTCACCATATATACAGGCAACTTACACTGTCCCCCAAGAAAATAATGGTTACCTAAAAAAACGATAGGGGAATCCTTCAGAGCATGGAAGTTAAAGGTTGCTCGGAACCACTTGTTCAACAAGAAGACCAAGGAGATAAACAAGAAACCAACAACGAAGAAGTATCGGTTTGTCAGCCAGCAAGATTGGTATAACTTTATTGCTTATAGGCAGTCTGATAATTTATCTGCGACTCATTGGGATCACTTTATTAGTAATCACTTAATAAGTAATGAAATATGCTTACGTTACTCGATACAATTCATTTTATGAAGACTATGAGTAAGCAAAACCTAGAGAACATTTCAAAGTGTGGACACGGGGGGCCACGGGGGCGCTTGGGACAAGCGTTTGCATTTGTGGAGTCGCCACCAATTTTTATGGGAAATTGGAACCGTTCGAATACCTCGTGTCATGTCAAGACACAAAGTAGTGACATGAACACTAATAACTCGTTACCTTTAGCATTCTATATCTAGAATGACTCTCGTGGATGCCAATGAACACGGATGTTTCGAGAGATCTAGAGTAAGGGGTGAGGGTACGTATTAGGAAGTCCTTTTACTGAACACCTAATCCCGCCCGCCTCGATAGCGGCCTCTACTAATGATTAGGGAAATCGTTTGTACTTGATATGTTGTCGATTATATGCATGCGATGTAACACCCAACGTTTTAATCCTAACATATGAGTTAATACTAAGTCGGTGAACAAATGATTAGCATTTATTATCGAATTATGGTTTAGAATTAATTACATGTGAAAAATAAGCATCCACAATAAATACAATAAATAACGATAGTAAAAATTACAATAAATTACAAGGATTTAATTGATTTACGTCAAAAATATACCTAAGACGGACGATTTGAAGAAAAGAAAGGAAAATAAATAAAGTTAGAAAATATGGACAGATTAAGGGTGATATTACGACTAATAGTCAATTAATTACGTAATTAAAGGATTAAGTCAAAGCAAGAACGGAAATTCAGAGGCAGAATTCATCCCGGAACAGGCGCAGCATTGCTGCGTCCCTTGGAAGAGGCGCAGCTTTCACTGCGTATGTTCCTGGGTTGAGTTCTGGCTGTGAAGTCAGAACTGCGAGTTTATTTACGTTTGTTGGTGTTTTTAATGATTGATTATCAATATTTGACTCGAGTGAAGGTGATTTAACATGTTAATTACATATGAAGCCATCATAAAAGCAATGAACATGAATTAAAACAGATCAAAACGAGTTAAGAATGAATTAAAACGATTTAGAACGAATTAGGTTTAATTATGAAGACGGAAACGAATTTGAAAGAACTTAATAAACTGGAAATAAACGATGAAAATATGTACAAAGGACGAATTCCAGAAACTTGATATGAACGAATCGAGTCTCTAAAATCCGGGTTTGATTTAATGACGGAACCCTGCAAATATGGATTATAAGGGATCTAAGTCGGAATAAAACGTGATTATTATTAAGAAAGTATTAAAATTTATTATGTATGAAGAAAAGAGAGAAAATAAGAAAGTAAAATAAAAGAGACGAAATCAACCGAAAAATCGAGGAAGAAGAAGAAGAGCAGAAACAGCGGCAGCCTCTGGAAGAGGCGCAGCAGATGCTGCGACTCTTCGAAGAGGCCCAGCTGTTGTTGCGTTTCTTCTCGATGTCTAGTTACTGCTAATCCGTAAAAACGGTTTAATAAAAGGGTTTTTAGAAGTCGGTTTTAAACATACTTTTGACATAAATCTTACAATAATTGATACAAGAATAAAATACAATAATAAGATGGGAATTACACCCACAGACTTACACGTTTGACGAAACGAGATTAACTAAGTTAACGTTTAGTGATTGCTCGACTCGAATGTACGTAGAAAGTGCCCTCGTTAGAGGATTTAGATTAAATTGATTGATGTGTAGTGGTCAAATTGGTCGGTCATGCAACGTGACTGGAACTCAGAATGATCTGATCTTACGTGGTCGATTGATCAAGCACGTAGGCGAAGAAACCTTAGAGCACGGTCTTAGAATGCAAAGGGAGAAGAGAAGGGCGGACACTCGCCTGAAAAATATGTGGAACGAAGGTCCCTATTTATACTAAAAAATATGAAGAGTTTTGAAATGACCCAAACTTTGGAAAGAAATCACGGAAAAATCTGAAAATAGGCAGAAAAGAGCTGGGGAAGGGGCGCAACAGCTGCTGCGATCCTTCGAAGAGGCGCAGCATCTACTGCGTCATTTCCCCAGAGGTTTCCTCCTGCGGAAGAAAGAATTTCGCGTTTCTTTTAGGGAATTGCGGTGGATCTCTACTTCCTTATTTCGTAAAATAAGATTTATGGG
Source organism: Silene latifolia (assembly GCF_048544455.1). Taxonomy (NCBI): domain Eukaryota; kingdom Viridiplantae; phylum Streptophyta; class Magnoliopsida; order Caryophyllales; family Caryophyllaceae; genus Silene; species Silene latifolia. The sequence continues at coordinate 47,934,039 of NC_133531.1, forward strand.
ATATATTTTACCAAAACATATAAAATTAATTTATGGAATAAATATCCGGAATATTCTAGGACATTTCGACTCGGCATTTTAAACGGTTTCTTAGAAAATGAAGCGGTTTTTGACCCGGACTCCAAATGAACTCTAATTACTGTCAAAACGACCGTATCGGTGCGTAGATGATGACCAAGGGGTAGACATAAGTATTTGAGCTATCACTTGACGATAAACTTAGGGACTGTCATAAATCATTACGCGTACCAAACATGCGGCCCAATCATCACTGGGTGGTTGGCGGGAGGTGTAGAAATGAGGTATCTACAAAGCCCCTACTTTGACTGAGGCTTGGACAAGGCAAAAGTTAAAGTATAGCCATCAGGTCAATTGAAGATTACAACCTGACGACTATAGCGACGCGAAGCGGCTCAAGGGGTCTGAGCCACGGACCTGTCGTCGGGAACATTTTAGAGTCTGTCGACTATCGGGGAGGGTCGTTTAAAGTCCATTAGACTACGTAAGGAAGCTCGCCAGCCATAAGAAGAAACCATACCTGAGACTTCTTTCTGGAGATGTTTTAATGAGGAAAATAATATTGAGGACAACAGGACGTCGGTAGAAACTGTTGGGGGAATTTGCTTGCGTCGGTCTCAAGCGAACTCTCGTCGGGAATATGCTGATGATTCTGTCTGGATTGAATCATTTCCGGGAATCTGTTTGTGTCGGCTTCCAAACAAACTCCATCTCTCGAGAAGTGCAATCGGCTGTCATGAACTCTCGTTGGATCAAAAGTGTATTGATAAAGGGTGTCGATAAAGGTGTGTCTTAAAAACACCGTCAAAGGGAATGAAGAGGCTTGACTGATAACGGCGCGTCTTAAGCACCGCTGGAAATCCGCTCGTTGTTGCAAGCGAAATCCTGATAAAGATCCTTGCTGGGAGATAAAATATCGTGACACTTTTGCAGTCTGTCTTACCAAAACATACGAGTCCGGACAAAAATAGATGTCCAAAAAACCAAATATATGATGTAAGGCATTGGAGAAAATGCGCACCAAAGATGGCCCACAAATAACCAACATATAACGAACTTTTGAAAATTGAGCTGCAGGGAAGCTGGGGAAGAGGCGCGGAAAGAGTTGTGGCTCTTAGGAAGAGGCGGAGTAGGTGCTGCATCTTTTCCCGAGTTCATCCCTGTCTGAGTAAAAACTCGACAAAACCGTGCTTTATTCATAATAAACAAAACATAATTCTTTCTTAAACTCTCTCAAATTCTAACCATTTTCCGTCAAAATTTGATCAATCCGTCCCATTAATCATGACTAATAGAGGTATGCATCTCATTCTTGCTTTTAATTCTTTTTTTTTTATCAATTAGAGCAGAAAAATTAGGGTTTCCCATTCCCTTTATGTCGAAAATTTGGGATTTTTGCCCTTAATGGATTTGTTTGATAAAATTGACATTAGAAATGGATAATTGGCAATGTTAGGAACACAACCATGTATTCTTTTGGAATTTTCGTCAAGTATTGAGCATTTGAGCGAAATTGAAACGGTTTCTCAGCTGTTTCGAAAATTACTTCAAAAATGCCTTTAGAATTGTCCATTTTTGATGAAATTTGGTTTTATGGAACCCTTGTGTAATGGATAAACATTACCATGTCGGATTTTTGGTTTGCGATGATTTTTTTAGGACACTTTTCTAGGGCATAATCGCTATTATAGCGAAATGCTGCCGAATTTTCGACTCAAACCCATGACTAGGCTTGGACTTAGACTTGACTTGACCCACTATTCCACATGAGTGGTCGGGTTTCGAAAGAAATGGCCAAAGATGGCAAGAAAAGGCCACTTTTATGGCTCGAAAACACTTGAAAATGACCTTATCAAGGCTTGTCGTGGCTTGACATGGCCTATTCTACCTTAATTTTGCAGGTGACATTCCTTCTATGTCGTGGAGGGCTCCCATGGACGTGGACGTAGACTTCAACCCTTTTCTCGCTCTTGTAGGAGGAGAGAGAGAGGAGGTGGTAGAGGAGGAGGCTGAGGAGGTCCCTAGGCGGGCCAACGTGGGACGTGGTGGTCGCCAGGTAGTGGAGGCATCCGAGTGGGCCGAGAAATGAGATGGTAGACATCTCATTTGGGCGGCAGAGAGCCACCTGTCCTACAGGACGTCGAGGAGTTTGGTAAATTTCAAACTTGTCTTTTCTTATTTACCTTCCCTATTTGTTTAACGTTTCGTTTCTTATTCGCCTCGTGCTAAAGATAGCATTTTCTTCGAATTGAAGCAGGATGCCGGGAACATGAGGTCTTTTTCCGGCTATACTACGATGATGAACGCCTACGAGAGACTGTCGGAGGAGGAGAAGGCATCGTCGAGTTGGGTGCCTTCGGAGCTTTGGTGGGAGCATGGAGGGCGATCAGGGAAAGGAAGATTCGGGCTAACCTTTTCCTGATTCGAGCTTTCCTTGATCGGTACTGGGACACGACCTCGACCTTCCATATGCCTTTTGGAGAGGTTGGGGTCACTCCGGAGGACTACAACATGATCTCGGGTCTGCCGTACGTAGAGGAGGTGTTGGTGTGGTCGTCGACGGCCATGAAAGTGGACTCAGCCGAGGCGAGGAGGCTGATCGGCTGGAACCTGGCAGAGGGTGCTGCCAGCGTTCCTGGGTTGGTGCCGAGTTCTTACGTCAGGGACTACTTTGCGGGTAGGACCCCGGCGATGGTGATTATGGATGAGAGGAAGGTGGCTCCTCCTGCTTGTACTGCGGAGCAGAGGGCTCGTTTGTGGCTGTGGTGGTTCTTGTCTTCGATTTACCTCGGAGACAAGGGGGGAGACTGTCGACGAAGCTTCTTCCTTTTCTGTCTAACTTGAGTAGCCTGGGTCGGTGGGACTGGGTTACTCTTGGCTTTGCGGTCCTCACTCGCTACATGAGGGCCATGGTACGTCATGAGCTGATGGAGAAGGGGACTTCTCCTGCCACTGTCGGTCCTGGACTCTTGTTGGAGGTATGAACCTTTTTATGTATTATGAAAGATCATTATTTCTTCATTTATTTCCATTTCTATCGAATCATGAAAGATCATCATCGATTATTTTTGTTTGCAGGCATGGGTATACTCCTACTTTCCCGGCTTCGCGCCCAAGAGGACGGAGCCTGAGCCGAGGGCGTACCCGGTTGTGAGAGACCGGGTAGTGTGCCATAGAAGAGCCAGCACTCTTCTTACGATGTTTATCGGCGGGGCGTGAATGCCCTGAAGTTGGAGAGCGTAAGTACCTTTGATTACTTTTCCTTTATTTATTTTTTATTTTAGAAGCGATCATAGGAATGACCCCCTTTTCCTGCTTGCTTAGAGCCGATCATAGGAATGACCCCTCGTTTGCTTGTTTTTAGTGGGTGCCTAGACCTTGGGTAGACTACCCTGACGCTCCAGCCTTCGTGGCTGAGGTCCTTCGTCCTAGGAGCTCGAGTCGGTTGTTGTTGAGGACGTCCATGGGACCTGTGTGGTACCTGGGCGAGCGTTTGACTCGTCAGTGCTCTCCTGACACTTTTGCGGTTCCCATTGATCCTCCACGGACGATGTTTAGGGAGCCATCTGACGCTGAGCGAGAGGCTGACTTGGCGGATGCTAGCGGTGATGCCCTTCTCCTTCCTGATGAGGAGTACTACGAGTTCGTTCACCGGAGGTTGGCGTTCTGGCCGATCGTGGTAAGTATCTCACTTTCCCGTTTTTGAATTGATTTGACAAATGACAAATGATCGTCAAATGAAAAGCTATTTAGACCTCGTAGGAGATCGAGGTGGCAGGTGTCGAGCCCCAGCGTACCCAGAGACACTCGAGTACACTGACGCGGCGGGGATGACGACGATCTCGGAGATCTGCGACTTCGGCGAGGAGGTGACGGACGCTGGCCTAAAGTATTGGCAGCACCTAGTGAGGAGGGTAAGGCCCCAGCTTCAGCTGTCGTACTTGTCTTTATTTGCATAAGAATGCTTTTATTCCTTTTTCTTGAACTTTTTTGTTATTTCAAATGCAGGTGGCACCGTCTTAGTACGTGGCGCTGTAGAGGATGGCCAACCGGCTACGGGCCACGGCCATCTAGGCACTTGTAGGTGGCTGAGGGTGACAGGTATGAACCTCTCTTTCTCTTCCTGGTTTCATTTCATTGACATTTCGAATTTTTATTGCAATTTTCTCGTATTTTATTTTGAAATAATTGAAATGAGGCATTTCTTCGTCATTTGCAGAGAGAGCGTGACCTGGAACGCGAGCTGGCGCAGTCCCGAGAGGAGACAGCTCGTCTGTTGAGGAATTTGGAGTTCAGGGACGCTGAGATCGCTACTCTCGAGGCGACCGTAGCTGAGTTGAGTGGTGACCAGGAGTAGCTGCTTTCCTTTTGTTGTTGTCTTGTATATACTTTGTACATTTGGACTTCATTTTGGACTTTTTTGGACCTGCTTTGGGCGAGAGCCCCCAGTTTGATGTATATTCATCTTTTGGTTGTGTATAAAATGGCTTGAGTGCCTTTGTTGCTGGTTGTTTGATGTTCCTGCAGGTTAGCTTAAAAACATGTTTGGTAGGTGACGGTTTGTGCCGTCATGCTGCCGAAATTTACATAGAATTTACACGTAAAACAAATGGCATATGAGTGGCTTAAATTGGCGCAAAGTGAGAAAAAGGTAAAAAAGTGCCCGAAAATGAGCAAAAATGACCGGATAGTAGGGAGGGCTACCCCCTAAAAAAACTTAAAAAGAAATGTATAAGTGTGAAAAATATTGAAAACGAGGAGTGAAATGATTCTCCCTAAAAAAAGAAATAATAAAAAAAATGAATAAGTGTGCTCTTTTGGCGAAAATGCCGAGTTTGTCTCGAAAAGCGAACCCGAAAAAAATAGGAAATATAAACATGGTAATTTGGCGGAATTACCAAAATAATACCCTATAAGAATAGGAAATTATAGCAAAAACAAATTAGGAAAAATCCAAATCTGAAAACCACGGAAAAAAGCATGGGGAAGAGGCACAGCAAAAGCTGCGACTCTTCGAAGAGGCGCAGCAGATGCTGCGCCATTTCCCCAGCTACTCAGACCTCGACAGAAATTAGGAAATAACGATTAGTATAAATAGAGACTTCGGGGAAGTTTTTATTCACACAATTCCTTCATCCTTATTCCGTCTATCTCACAAAAACTCCCATATCTTCATAAAAAATTTCAAAATTATGGATGCTTTTGAAAACTGTCTCAAAGAGTGGACGAACGAGTTCACGAATGTTGAGAAACATGACATGGGTGCTTTTAATTTGGGATCGATCTTGAGTCTCAAATTAGTGAAAATTGTGAAGCCTTTCATGGATGCTTGTCTTGAGTATTGGGACCCAAATTTTCATGTGTTTGCCTTTCCTGAAGGCGATATCTGTCCTTTCCCGGAAGAAATAGCTGTTATTGGAGGTGGGACCCAGAAAATGCACCCGCAATATCCTTTAGCTCTCAAGGGTATAAAAGTAAATTTAGAGACTTGCTCGGATTGACCAAGGCTGAGGTGGACCGTCTTGTGACCTCGAAAGGGGTCCGTATGTTTGACTTTATTGACCGATTTATAAACAGGGAGGACCCTTCTATTTCTTATGTTGCGAGGCGGAGAGCCTTCGGGTTTTGTCTATTTCATTGCTACGTCCTTCGAGGGCATCTTGACAAGGAGATGAGAGGAGATCCCCGTTTCTTGAGCCTAGTTGAACAGATGGAGCTGCGCAAGAGCCCAGCATGCCTAGTTTTAGGAGAGACCATTCTTGGTTTGGATAACAGAAAGGCCAACCGCGAGCTTCCTTATTTGGGAAGTCCCATCATCCTGCAGGTAAGAACCCACTTTTCTTATACTACAACCGTTTTTCTTTCTTTTTTTTTTCTTTTTTTTTTGTTTTTTTTTTTTTTGTTGATTAAAAGGTATTAACTCCCGTCTCTCTTTTGTAGGTTTGTCTAATGGAGCGGATGCGATTGATCGAGCCCCCAGTTAATGTGCCAGGATATCATGCTCGATCGATTGCAATGAGAACTAGGCTCTACATGGTGAACTTCACTCGGGTTTGCAATATTGGGAAAATAAATTGAAGAGTGAAGAAGGTCCCCTGATCCGGTGGATTGTGCCGTGGTGGCATCTCAGGTCAGTTACTGGAGTCTCATCTTTGGACCTGACACGGTCAGTTCGTGTCCCTGGTTTGGAATTCATGATTTGTATTTATCCTGAGAGGTTGATGAGGCAAGTGGGCCTTAAACAGAAGATTCTGAAGCTTGATACCGTCCCTCAAACTGCATTGGCACATACTACAGAGATTTGTCGGGAGTGGGAAATTAGGTGGGCCCAGAGGAACATGTGGTTCATACTAGTCCCTACTGGCTCCTTATGGGTATCTGACTCATACTTGCAATGGAGGAAAGCTGGCACTCCTGAAGAGCGTGAGAAGTTGGGGAACACGAACCTTTGGATTACAAGGTTCGTGAGGTAGCAAAGGAGAACCAAAAGTACTTGACTGAGGAGGAAGAGGCCGGATTCCGAGTCATTCATCCGTCGAAGAAACCGAAGACCACTTCTACCGTAGAGATGGTGATGGATCGAAATGGCAAGGCTAGACCGCGAGAGAGACCTTTGTTGATTAGGTCGGAGATAGCACAGGAGCGCCCGGCTCGTGGTCGAGACAAGAAGTATGACAAGGGTGACAAAGGCAAAGGGAAAATGGAAGAATAGCCTTAGTCGCAGTATTATTTATTATTATTATTTAAGTTGTAATAAACGGCGGGGTTTTTAGAATCCTAGCCTAGCATTTATTTTCAGCATTTTATATTATTTGGCGTATTATTATTATTTATGGAACAAATGAATAAAAGATTTTAATTAGTTAAGAAACTATTATGATTTCCATTTATTATTCTTGTCGAATTTCAAATGCAAATGCAAATGTCCTTTTATTTACATTTAAAAATAATGGGTTGTATCCTGTGAAGGATTGCCTACGTATTCATTAAAAATGAAATCGAACCTTGTGCGTAGTTCGAATAAATGTAAAAGAATAATTGTTCGAAGCAAGAGCTTGTAGTGAACTTCTAGAAAATAAGCACGAGCTTTACTTACTCCTAAAATACAATTCAATTTATTTGATGATGGGAGGACGTCGAAATGTCAAAATGCAAGAGCATAATGACATAAGCTTTCTTTCAGCGAGCCAGGGGCCATTTTTATTTCGTGTCGCATGAGCGGTACGTGGGTGTTACGCGAGGTGCGTTTCTGTCCTATTCTAAGGGTAATATCGTTTCAGTTGGTCGAGGTTAGTTGGGTTAGCAAATTCATTCCCATATAGGTCTGTAATCCTAACCGCACCCCCGAGAGTATGGACTTTACTAGGAAAGGTCCGGCCCAATTGGGTTTAAACTTTCCTCGTGGATCGACAGGTAGGAGAGCTCTGACTGATTTGAGCACCAAATCTCCTTCTTTGATGTTTCTGGGCTTAACCTATTTATTGAAGGCTCGTTTGATACGTGCCTGATATGTTTGCACATTATGCAATGCGCGCAACCTTCGTTCATCTAAGAGGATGAGTTCTTCATAACGATGCCTATTCCATTCAGCTTCTGGGATTTGACTTTCGAGCAAAATGCGTAAGGACGGTATTTCTAGTTCAACAGGTTGCACAGCTTCCATGCCATAGGTCATAAAGAAAGGAGTAGCCCCAGTGGAGTGTCCTAACTGATGTGCGATAACCTCATAGCGCGAAAGGTATTTTGCTAGGCCAATCTCGATAATTGTCGATCATTTTCTTGAGGATCATGACAACATTCTTGTTATCTACCTCTACCGCGCCATTGGTTTGAGGTCTATAAGGCGAGGAATGGTGGTGCTTGATTTTGTATTTGACTAGCAATTGTGCAGCTTCGGCTTGAAAATGTGACCCATTGTCACTGATGATCTCATGCGGGCAACCATATCGACAGATGATATTGGTTTGTATAAACTTTGCCACATGTTTAGCTGTAAGAGCAGTATAGGATGCTGCTTCGACCCATTTGGTAAAATAGTCAATAGCTACCAAAATGAAGCAGTGACCTCCTGTTCCAGGTGGAGTGATCTTCCCAATGATGTCGATTCCCCAAGCAGAGAACGGCCAAGGAGAGGTCATGGTGTAAAGCAGTGAGGGAGGGACGTGTTGCACATTCCCGAAGATTTGGCAATTATGGTAATGTCTGACATATTTGATACAATCTGACTCCATTGTCGTCTAGTAATATCCTAGACGCGTTATTTTCTTTTCCATCATTGGTCCACTCATGTGAGGACCGCATTCTCCATCGTGAACTTCTTCCATCACTTTTTGTGTCTGTGAATGATCAACGCAGCGCAAAACTACACCAAGAGGTGTTTTTTTGTACAATTCTCCCTGCATGAGGAGGTATTGAGAGGCTAGTAGGCATATGGCACGTTGTCCCCTCTTATCCATATCTGGTGGATATGTACCATTGAGTTTGAAGGTTAGAATGGCTTGAAACCAAGGTTCCTCTGGGCTTTCTTCTTCGTCTGTAATTTGGTGTACATAGGCTGGTTCAGACCGCCGTTCAATGCATAAAGGCATTTCTACCATGTTATCTGGCATATTAATCAAGGATGCAAGTTTCGCAAGAGCGTCTGCAAATTGATTCTCTTCACGAGGTAGGTGTAGATAAGTAACTTGATCGAAGAATTGGGCAACTTGATCTATCCTAGCCTGATAGGGTGCTAGACTTTCACTTCGAATTTTCCAAGATCCCGTAATTTGGTTAATGATCAAGGATGAGTCTCCGTGAACTCGAAGGTTCTTGATGTCTAAACTTACTGCTGCTTGTAGACCAATGAGGCAAGCTTCATATTCTACTGCGTTATTTGTCACCTCGAAGTCGAGCTTGACAGAAAATGGTGTATGCTCACCTTTAGAAGAAATGAGCAACACTCCTATTCCAAATCCTCTTAAATTTGATGCTCCATCAAAATAAAGGTCCCAGGAGTCTACATTGGTTTGTAGGATGTCCTCGTCTGGGAATCCCACATGTTTATTGCTTGGGTGTCGTTGATAGGATTGTCTGCGAAAAATTCGGCAACGGCGCGTCCCTTTATGACCTTAAGAGATACGTATTTGAGATCAAACTATGAGAGCATTAGGGTCCACCTTGCCAAACGATCATTGAGAACGGGTTTCTCAAAGAGGTATTTGACGGGATCCATTTTGGAATACACTTTGACAGAGTAGCTAAGCATATAGTGGCGCAGCTTCTTTGTTGCCCACACAAGAGTGGGGCATGTCTTTTCAAGAGGTGTGTACTATCACTCGTATTCTATGAACTTCTTACTAAGGTAGTAGATAGCTCTTTCTTCTTTTCCAACAGTTTGTGCGAGCATAGCCCCCATGGCTGTTTCAGTGACTGTGAGATATAAACCAAGAGGTTGATCTCGTTGAGGAGGCATTAGCACTGGTGGTTTGGCTAGTATCTCCTTGATCTTGTCAAACGCCTTTTGACAGTCGTCATCCCATATGGTATGATCTGTTTTCTTGAGCTTTTTGAAAATGGGTTTGCAGATCATAGTGAGATTCGATATGAATCGGCTTATATACTGTACTTTGCCTAGAAACCCTCTAACCTTCTTCTCTGTCTCGGGTTGCGGCATTTCGATTAAAGCTTTGATCTTAGATGGGTCAATTTCTATTCCCCCCTGGCTGACGACATATCCCAGAAGCTTGCCTGACGTTACCCCGAATGCACATTTCTGAGGATTGAGCCTTATGTTGTACTTGCGCAATCTTAGGAAGAACTTGCGAAGGTTATTAATATGCCCTTTCCTATCTTTGGACTTGACAATCATATCATCGACGTATACTTCTACTTCTTTATGCATCATGTCATGAAGCAAGGTGGTGGCAGTTCGTTTATATGTAGCTCCAGCATTGATTAGCCCGAATGGCATAACAGTATAACAATATGTGCCCCATTGAGTAACGAAGGCTGTCTTATGCATGTCATCTATGGCCATTTTGATCTGATTATACCCTGCATACCCGTCCATGAAGGATAACAACGCGTGATCTGCTGTATTATCTACCAATATGTCAATGTGTGGAAGAGGGAAGTCGTCTTTGGGACTTGCTTTGTTTAAGTCTATGAAATCAACACAAACTATGATTCGCCCATCCTTTTTGGGTACGGGGACTATGTTAGCCACCCAGTATGAATACTCGGAAACTTTGATGAACCCGGCTTTGAATTTTTTATCGACTTCTTCTTTGATTTTAAGAGCCCATTCGGTCCTCATTCGACGAAGCTTCTTTTTTACGGGTTTGAAACCTGGTTTGATTGGAATTCGATGTTCTGCAATATCCCTGTCGATTCCTGGCATGTCCTTGTTAGACCAAGTGAAAACGTCCTTGAACTCGTGTAGGATGTCGATGAAACTGGCTCTTTCAGTTGGGTTTAGGGTCGTCCCTATCCTAAGTTCTTGGGGTTCTAGTTCGGTTCCTACGTTGAAGGGTTCGGTGTTCTCTATAACTGGTGCCCCTTCCCCTTCTTGTAATATTTCCTTAACTATATAGAAAGGTAATTCGACTGAGTCTGGGTCAGGATCATCCTTATTATCATCGTAAATAGAATTGCATTCAGAATAACACAAAGAGTAAGCAGAATCTGATTTATTCATATTAAATTTTGAAAATAGTTGAAACAAAGAAGCCATCTGTTCGGTAGTCAGTGGCGGTAAAGGGACAGCTGCTAGGACATTTCCCAAGCTACTGTTATGATTTAATGCTACGCTAGGAGAAACAAGGGGATGGGGAGTGACGACAGAAGATGACTCTTTAGCGACTTCTCTAGACTCAGACTCTGGTTCTGACTCTGACTCATATTCGTCGTCTTTAGGTTCTCCTTTGAACATCTCTCCTTCTCTAGTGGTGACTTTGAAGAGCTTTCCTTTGTTGTTAGTCCACTTGATCGACTTTCTCCATCCTTTCTGCTGATTTGAATTGGTTTCAGTAATTAGCGTTGTCGGGTTGAAATGGCCGTCTTGAAGTATCATGGTAATGATCTCATCCTATGCTGCCTTGACGAATCGGTCCTCCCCAAATAGAAGGCTGACAGCATGTTCGTCTAAACAAGGTGTTTGACGTGTTTTGATGGTAGGAACCGTTTCTGAAGGGATGAAATAGCAATCGTGGAAGACCTCGATTCCAGCTAGTTGCATTCCCTTATAGTGCCAAGGTTCGGGAAACCCGTGAAAGTACTCCTGACTCCCTTCTCTAACGAAGTATCTATTTAGGGTAGGGAGGTAGGATCGCATTTGGATTCCTTTGTTCTTACGGTTTTGAAACTGAGTGAGCATCTCCAAGGCTTCTTGTTTCGTGGGTTTGTATCCCAATCCTAATGGTATTCTCTGAGATTTTCCTTCTTTGTAAGGTGCGAAGGTATTTTTCTTGGCAGGATTCAATGGCATTCCTGGGAAGTATCCCTGGGATTTGATTATGTGGTTGACCACTAAATTGGACTATGGGTTGAAGTATAGAGGTGCTAGTTCGCTCTCTACAAGGTTTTGTTGGAGTAGTGTCCTACACAATGAGTGCGTTTACATATTAAATCTCGTAAAAGGAATATCGGGGATTTATTTTATTTATTTGTCAGCTGGTCATCGTTAATCGGTAATGATTGGCTGACTAGAGTTCGACATTACTGTCGTGTGACGGCGGTGATCAGCTGATCCCTTTAGGTCACACCTATAGGATGACGCCCAAATAGAATAAATTAATTGTTTGTATGAGATACGAGATAATTAATTCCTTGTATTACTTGACTTTTAATTAGTCACGTAAAAGTATTATTTGATGACGGGTTACGAACTCGGGACAAGGAGATTTATTATTTAATTATGTGATATTTAAATAATAAATAATTAAAATTTATTAATTAATTGTTAATTAATTAATTTTATGCGATATGTGTTTTTTGTTTTGAAATGGAATTAATTAGCTATTTAATTTTTACAAGAGGTTGTAAAATTAGCTAAGTGGGATAATATTGACACATTGTATGTTGATAAAATGGTCTTATGATTTACTTAATGGTTAAGTAGTTATTGGTAGTTAATTTGTATTATTTAAGTGTTAAATAATTAAATTAATATTTAATTATGTAAGATAATTAAATATAAGACTTATAAGCATTTGTGAGGCAAATGTCGAAAACCGAAATGGACTCAAATATGTCCACTTGACCAATTTTTTGAGAGGACAACAAGTGTCCATTAAGTGGCAATTTCCACTTAGTTTTGTTCCCCATTTTTTGCCTATAAATACCCACTTAATCACACCATTTCTTATGTTTGGAAAAATTTGAAGAAAATTTGGTCCTTTTGTGTGCTTTGGCCGGTTTACTTTCATCACCAAGAGACCAACTTTTCTTCTTAATTTGTTCATCATTTTCATCTTAAAACACATATAAAAACTAACTAATAATATTATCAAAGTAATAATATTAATTAGTACATCAAATATACAATTACAAGGTTACTACTATTATTAACTAGTTATTAATTTTAGTAGTATTTTGGGTTAATCTTGGGTGCCACCAAAGGAGATTACCTATATTGGTAATTGGTGTTCTTGGAGGATCATCCAAAGTTGAATAGCTCAAGAACTATAAAGGTAGGAGACCTTTGTAGTGCCCATATTTGCCTTATAGCAATGTAAGGAACTTTTGTCTTAAGATGGTTTAATACCATCTTTTATACATTTTATTTGCATGCATGTAGATTTAGACCACATTAAATTAATTTGTAATTTTAATATCATAAGATGAGTATTAATTTGGTCTAAATAACTAACAAGTGGTATCAGAGCATTGTTAAATACATGGATGTTGTCTTAAGACGATTTTAGTAATTTATGAGATAAATTAATAAAATTGATATTATGTTACTAAAATTCGTTTTATCACATAATATAGTCTTGCATGTAAATAATCTGGTCTTAGGATTATATGGGACGAAAAATTTGATTTTTGTTAAATTTTTTCCACTTTTTATAACTTAAATTGGCATAAAATTGAGTAAAAATGCATTAAAATTAATTAAGAGTTAATTAAATTGGGTTACATGTTAATTTTATGCATATTTATTTATAAATAACCACATGCATGTTCTATTTATGAGATAAGTAGATACTTTAGGTTAATGTGATTAATTTAGGTAGTTTATTGATTTTTATTTGATAAAAATGGGTAAATAATGGTTATTTTGTAAATAAATATTGATTTAACTTTAGGGCTCGAAATTTCTGAATTTTTAGCTCCTGGAAATTGTTCCAAAATAAACAAAATTTTATTTTAAGTCATTTCAATTTTTATGGTTTGATTTAGAATTAAATCGTAAAAATTATCGCTTTACCGATTAAATTGTGAAATCGTTTTAAATAAATTTTAAAAACAAAAATTTTCACTTGCATGGCATTTTTGGTGTAAGACCAGAATGTTCATGGTTTTGAAATTTATTTTTCCATAAATTTTTATATTAAATGGAATTTTTGTATGATAATTGTGAATTATTATATCTTTTTTATCACAATTGTGTTTTAATTCCCATATAAATTCAAGATAATTGTTGAGAATAATTATTTTGATATTAGACCAGATTAGTATGATGAGTAAGTCTTAAAAGTGTTTTAAGAATAGATTATGAATTTTTTATTGGTAAAAATTTCAAAGCAAGCTCAAATGATCGTTGTTGGTAAGTTAGACGATTTGGCATGTCATTTTCCATAATGCATTTTATTATTCATTTAGATGAATGGTTTTTAGAATTATAATTATGTAATTTTTTCTTAATATGGCCATAGGTAGAAGTTAGTATTTCCCGAAATGTAAGGGAATATCGACTTATTTTGTAATTAATTGCGATATCGCATCGCCTAATTTGTAATTAATTAATAGTTTTTTTTTAATTTTATTACAAATTGTATAATAGGGTATTGTTATGTCATTTAATTATTAGTAATTAGATGAAGCTACTAAAGACGGAGTTTTCATGAAGACGGTGTTTTCGGAAAGGCGTTCCGAAATCCTAAAGAAGGAGGCCAATTTATGAAGACTCAAGGGACCAAGGAGTTGGTTTACGAAGTGTAATAATTTTAGTTAATTAGATTAACTAGGTGGCCATATTAGGACTTGTTTGTTTTAATTCTTTTATGCATTCATGCCAAATCGTCACTACATGTTTTATTTTTGTTGTTATCGATTTAATTGTCTAGCATTCACCAATTTAGTTCACTTAAAAGTGATAGACAATTAATTTGATAAGATCTCTCACATTTGTTTAAAATTGAGATTAAGCCTTACCAAATAATAGCACCTATGAATCCCTTCTTCATTAGAGGTAGGTTCGGATCACCGAGGTACACTCTTTTTACGTTGGGTAAGTAGGGTAATAAAAGTTATTACGCGTGAAAATTGGTTGGACTCAACGGGATAAATATGGGTTGAATCGGTCCACCGTGCCCATATTTATTCTGGGGCTAAAAGATAGATTTTAAGAAAATCCGTCAACCAAGAGTTCTAGTAGTAGAATCAGTCAAAGTTGTTGACTCACCAAATTTATATAAATGTGGGTTGAATCGGTCCACCATGCCCGTGTTTATATAAAATTGGATCTTGGAATCATTTATATAATTCAATGGGAGATCATTATATAAATGGGAACTTGTTAAATAGTTTCACAAGTTAAATATTTCTAGACGATAAATGTCAATGTTTCCTTTATTTCCTTTGTAGTAATCACGATGGCTTCTACTAGTGAAACCGCCACCATAGCTAGAGATTCATGGCTACGTTCTTTTATGGACAAATATGTATTAAAAGCCGACGGTAGTAATTTTAAAGATTGGGAAGAACAACTTCGATTAGCTGCCGCAGGTGATGGCAAATTACGCTACTTTGTCGATCCCTCTCCCCCTTCGCCTAGTACTAGGCCCCGCCGATGTAAAGGAGGCTTTTTCAAATTATCAAAAAGAGTCCATTTTGCAATAAAAAATGTTTTGATTTTTTCAATGGATCCTGCTTTACAAAGGCAATGTGTCAAGTTTCGTGATGCACATGAAGTATTCTCGAGGCTTTCCACTATGTTTTCTCAAGCCCGAGAATAATTCAAAGATGACACCACTTGTTCGTTTCTTTGAGGCTAACCTCAAAGATGGTCAAACTGTAAGTTCACACGTACTTAAAATGATTGAGTACGTGGAAACTTTAGAGGGGTTGGGATGCAAGATCCCCGACGAACTTGTGGTGGACCGAGTACTCCACTCTCTCTCGCACGTCAAGGGATTTACCCAATTTAGGGTAAATTACAATATGACAAACATGAGAAAGAGTTTACATGAGCTCCATTCTCTGCTTGTGCAAGCAGAGAAGGACATGGGATTGAGTGGGAGTACGAGGAAAGATGTGCTTGCGATTAATGTGAAGGGAAAGAAGCGGTTTAAGAGGAACGCAGGTAAGAAGCCCGTTCAGGTGGAGGGCAAAGGTAAAGCAATTGCGAATTGCTCTACCAAGCCAAAATCTATAAAGGGTAATCCTCTTAAAGATACTTTTAATTATTGTAATAACAAGGGACATTGGAGACGTAATTGTACAAAGTACCTGGATGACATAAAAGCTGGCATTGTGAAGCCGACATGTAATTTCTCAACTGAATCTTTTATGATAGACATAAATTATGCTTCAAATACAACTTGGGTATTAGATACTGGTTGTGGTTCTCACTTGTGTAATCATTTGCAGGGCCTAAAAAGCATAAGAAAGCTAAACAAGGGTGATGTCGATCTCCGAATGAGAAACGGGTCTAAAGTAGCTGCCGTCTTTGTAGGAACTTATGTACTTAGTTTAGCTTCGGGGTTGGAGTTACATCTTAATAATTGTTATTTTGTACCAACGCTATCTAGAAATATAATATCCGTATCTGTGTTAGACACAGAAGGGTTTTCCTTTGTAATTAAAGACAAGTGTTGTACTTTTTCCCTTAATGGGATTGTATATAGTCAAGCTATTTCAATCAATGGTATTTATATTCTAGATACATGCAACGATGTTTATCATTTAGATAATAAAAGACTCAAAACAGGTGATCCTGATCTATCTTATTTATGGCATTGTCGATTAGGACACATCAATGAGAAGCGCATTAAAAGACTAGTGTCGACTGGTGTAATTAAACCTTTTGATTTCGAATCATTTGATACATGCGAATCTTGTCTTCTTGGAAAAATGACTCGTTCACCTTTTCTAGGAAAGGGATCTCGAGCTAGTGTGTTATTGGGTTTAATACATACCGATGTTTGTGGCCCAATGACAGTCACTGCTAGAGGTAATTATGACTATTTCATTACTTTTGCCGATGACATGAGTAGATATGGGTATATCTACTTAATGAGGTATAAAAGTGAAACTTTTGATAAGTTCAAAGAGTTTCAGAATGAAGTAGAAAACCAATTAAATAAGAAGATTAAAGCATTATGATCAGATCGTGGTGGGGAATATTTAAGCAATGACTTTAAAGATCACCTTATAAACTGTGGTATTGTATCTCAGTTAACTCCTCCTGGCACACCACAATTAAATGGTGTGGCTGAAAGGAGGAATCGAACTTTATTAGATATGGTTCGATCGATGATGAGTCAAACAGATTTACCTAAGTCATTATGGGGTTTTGCCATTTTATCTGCTGTACAATCACTTAATAAAAGTCCCACTAAAGCAACTGACAAAACTCCATATGAGATATGGAAAGGGAAAGTCCCGAATCTGCGATACATGAAAGTATGGGGTTGTGATGCTTATGTCAAGAGTAAGTCTGACGATAAGCTTGCACCTCATTCGAAAAGTGTATTTTTGTAGGCTACCCTAAGGAAACTTGTGGATATTACTTCTACAATAGTAACGAGAACAAAGTGTTTGTAGCTCGTGAAGCTGTCTTTCTAGAAAAAGAATTTATTTCTAGAAGACAGAGTGGGAGAAAATTTGAACTTGACGAAGTTCAAGAGCCACAAACTGATATGACAATACAGGAAGATGTTCCTTCTTCGTCTGAATCGGTTATTGTTCCTTCTGAACCTAGGAGGTCGGAAAGGGTTAGTCGACTGATAGATACCTTGGTATTATCGAGGAAGATGGTGACTATGAGGTTTTACTTTTAGAAAGTGATGAACCCAAGACCTATAAAGCGGCTATTATGAGTTCTGACTCTAAGCTATGGCTCGAGGCCATGCAATCCGAAATGGATTCCATGTTCGACCTCTTCAGTGTAAGTGGATATTCAAGATTAAAATCGGCATGGATGGACATAAAGATGTCTACAAAGCTAGATTGGTTGCAAAAGGTTTCACTCGGGTTCATGGTTTTACACTATGATGAAACTTTTGCACCGATTGCTATGCTTAGATCTGTTCGGATAATGTTAGCGATTGCATTTCATGATTATGAGATATGGCAAATGGATGTCAAAACCGCTTTCTGAACGGGTTTACGGAAGAGGAAGTGTTCATGACACAACCTGAGGGTTTTGTGGATCCTAAAAATCCTAACAAAGTATGCAAACTTAAGAGATCCATTTATGGTCTTAAGCAAACGTCAAGGAGTTGGAATCATCGTTTTGATCATGTTATTAAACAGAATGGTTTTTCTCGAAGTGTTGAGGAACCATGTTTATACATGAAGTTTAGTGGGAGTAAAGTTGTTTTCTTACTTCTTTATGTGGACGACATATTACTCATTGGAAATGATGTAGATATACTTATACATTAAAAGTGGTTGGGAAATCACTTCCAAATGAAAGATTTGGGAGAAGCTCGGCGCATCTTGGGTATCCAGATCTATAGGGATAGATCCAAAAGGATATTAGCATTGAGTCAAGAAGCCTATATCGATAAGATTCTTGGCCGATTCAATATGAAAAACTCCAAGAGAGGTTTTCTACCCGGGCGATGGGATCACTTTGAGTAAGTCACGGTGTCCCACCGAGCCTAAGGATATTGAACGCATGAAATCGATTCCCTATGCTTCCGCTGTTGGATCGATCATGTATGCTATGATGTGTTCTCGTCCAGATGTCTCGTATGCTTTGAGTATGACGAGTCGTTTTCATAAAACTCCGGGTGAGAGTCACTGGATAGCCGTCAAGAATATTCTAAAGTACTTGAGAAGGACTAAAGATTCATTCTTAGTGTTTGGAGGAGAATCGGAATTACGTATAAGAGGTTATACGGATGCCGGTTTCCAAACCGATAGGGATGATTTGAAATCCCAGGATGGTTTTGTCTTTTTGTTGAACGGAGGGGCGGTTTTTTTGGAGAAGTTTCAAAGAGTCTGGATGCTTGATTCTACAATGGAAGTGAGTACATTGCGACCTACGAAGGCGCAAAGGAAGTTGTTTGGATTAGGCAATTTTAGAGGGGTGAAAGTAGTTCGACCGCCGAGGATCCATCACTTTGTATTGTGATAACAGTGGGGCTATTTTTCAAGCAAAAGAGCCCAAGTCTAGTAACAAGTCTAGGCATGTACTTAGGAAATTTCATGTAATTAGAGATTTAATCGAAAGGAAAGAAATTACAGTTTGTAAGGTTGGGACAGCTGACAACATCGCTGATCCTTTAACCAAGCCATTGTCTCAAGCTAAACATGATAGTCATGTAGTTTCGATGGGGTTGAGACGAATGCGGAATCTGTTGTAAATTATATGATATGTAATAATCAAAATATTGTATTTATTATTTCATATATGATAAGTTGCATTTATCGTTATATTGATTTTATGTCCGAATTTATATACTTTGTTTTCTCCAAATAGGTTGTAAAGACAATGTCGAACCCTATTAAGTGAACTGGATTAACATTGTATTTTGTCCCTAGTTACTTAATGAGGTGACGTCTCGGAGTGACTAGATTGTAAGGCGATAGATGACGAGTTCGATTGTCATATGGTCATAGTGATGATGGTCGATTACATAGGCATATTGTGAGACAATTTGTCGGACAGTGACCGTTTATAGAGTCCTTTTGTTGCTAGGTCGTGGCGAGGACTTCTATTTATTCCTTCGAGTCAATTCTTTAGACTGGTGACTATTTGTCTGAGTTGGTACGGGTTTCCGGTGGCTTTGGTTTTTTTTCTAGGTCGCACCGTAAAAGGAGGCCGATGAGCATTTACTGGGTCATTGTGATCTGTATCGAACGAAGAAAATAGGTCAACAGGATTGTCCTTTTAAGTCATATTTTATCTCAAGGCCACTCGAGGAGAGATGACTGTGAATGCGTGGCCACGCTCGGATGCGATCTATAGTAGATTATCCGGTCAGACAGTCATTCTCCTGATCGAGGAAACCACTTTATGATATGATCACGTGCAAGAACGACCTGAAAGACATCTTGCATTGAGTGGGAGATATTATTGGATAAGAGAATTGGTAACGCACACTTGTGTTAGACAAGTGGGAGATTGTTGGAGTAGTGTCCTCCACAATGAGTGCGTTTACATATTAAATCTCGTAAAAGGAATATCGGGGATTTATTTTATTTATTTGTCAGCTGGTCATCGTTAATCGGTAATGATTGGCTGACTAGAGTTTGACATTACTGTCGTGTGACGGCGGTGATCAGCTGATTCCTTTAGGTCACACCTATAGGATGACGCCCAAATAGAATAAATTAATTGTTTGTATGAGATACGAGATAATTAATTCCTTGTATTACTTGACTTTTAATTAGTCACGTAAAAGTATTATTTGATGACGGGTTACGAACTCGGGACAAGGAGATTTATTATTTAATTATGTGATATTTAAATAATAAATAATTAGAATTTATTAATTAATTGTTAATTAATTAATTTTATGCGATATGTGTTTTTTGTTTTGAAATGGAATTAATTAGTTATTTAATTTTTACAAGAGGTTGTAAAATTAGCTAAGTAGGATAATATTGACACATTGTATGTTGATAAAATGGTCTTATGATTACTTAATGGTTAATTTAATTATTTAAGTGTTAAATAATTAAATTAATATTTAATTATGTAAGATAATTAAATATAAGACTTATAAGCATTTGTGGGGCAAATGTCGAAAACCGAAATGGACTCAAATATGTCCACTTAACCGATTTTTTGAGAGGACAACAAGTGTCCATTAAGTGGCAATTTTCACTTAGTTTTGTTCCCCATTTTCTGCCTATAAATACCCACTTAATCACACCATTTCTTATGTTTGGAAAAATTTGAAGAAAATTTGGTCCTTTTGTGTGCTTTGGCCGGTTTACCTTCATCACCAAGAGACCAACTTTTCTTCTTAATTTGTTCATCATTTTCATCTTAAAACACATATAAAAACTAACTAATAATATTATCAAAGTAATAATATTAATTAGTACATCAAATATACAATTACAAGGTTACTACTATTATTAACTAGTTATTAATTTTAGTAGTATTTTGGGTTAATCTTGGGTGCCACCAAAGGAGATTACCTATATTGGTAATTGTTGTTCTTGGAGGATCATCCAAAGTTGAATAGCTCAAGAACTATAAAGGTATGAGACCTTTGTAGTGCCCATATTTGCCTTATAGCAATGTAAGGAACTTTTGTCTTAAGATGGTTTAATACCATCTTTTATACATTTTATTTGCATGCATGTAGATTTAGACCATTGTAATTTTAATTTCATAAGATGAGTATTAATTTGGTCTAAATAACTAACAGGTTTATGCTCTGAAAGCCCCCAAGCTCATATACTGGGTCCGTGACTACTTGGTTGCTTGAAAGTTTCTCTATTACGGCCTTGATAGGTAACAAGGTGATCGTTACTATTTTGCCATCTAAAGGAATCTTAATCTTCTGGTGCAAGGTGGATGTTACCGCTTTGGAAGCGTGAATTCAAGGCCTTCCCAGAAGTATATTGAATGATGCTTCGATATCCACTATTTGAAAATTAACCTTTCACTCGATCGGCCCTGTTGCTATAGTGAGGTTGATTAGTCCTACTACTTTACGTCGTGTTCCATCGTATGCTCGAACACCTTGGTTGGTAGGATTCCAATCTGATTCTTTCATGCCCAACTTGTATGTTGTCTTTAGTGGTATGACGTTGACTGTAGAGCCATCATCCACCAAAGTCATTGATACGTTCTTCTTTAAGCATGTGACTGTGATATATAGAGCAAGGTTATGACTGGCGCCGAAGGGCGGTAAATCTTCATCTGAAAAAGTAACTGGGTTACTTAGTCTAACTGAATCTTGAAAGACCAAGTTGACTACGTCGTCAGGCGTAGAGTTGTGTGCTACGTTCAATTTAGCTAATGCTTGCAGCAAAGCTTAATGATGGGGAAATGAACTCGCAACTAGTTGCCAGACTGAAAGATCAGCCTTTGTCTTCTGTAGTTGTTTTAGCAAGTGGTCAGTAGATGTATCCTTGCCATCATTTGGTGTGATGACATTGGTGTTATTAACTGGACCATTAGCCGTGGGACCATTCTGAGAGACATTTTGATATGGATGCCCTGAACGAGTAAGGTGGTCTATATCTTGATCTTCACTAACTTTGACTATATCCTCACTAGCTTTGACTAGATAGTGTTTTGTGAGGTATTCATCTTCATCGTCATCGGCCCATATTCCGTTGACGATACTGAGCTCTCTCAATCTAATGATCTCGGCTTCTAGACTAATTATTTGGTCGACTAAGTTGTCAACCACCGTGATTACCTCTTGCATTGTAGACTCTTGAGATAAACTTAGTGACACGTTTTCCCTAGGTATGGTGTCGGGATTGCGTAGAGATACTACACAGCTTCCAACTCTGAAACTTGCCTACTCACACTTTTTGCCCATGCGATGAAATCGGTAATGGTAGGAGAAATGGTGGAATAGCTCCTTCCTCTTCTAGTGCATGAATCTCATCTTCGGCTGGAGAAATGAGGTGTGAACAATCCAAGGTGGATTCTTCATCTGTGATCATCAGAACTCCAAGAGGATTCTGAGTATTGTTAGGCTTACCTCCGGGAGGTATGGGTAAACGACCATCTTTGATCATATCTTGAAGAAAGTGTTTCAGTTTAAAACATTTCTCTGTATCGTGTCCCTTGCCTCTATGATATTCACAGTAGGCATTCTCATCCCAGAACTTAGATCTCTTTTCTGGGTCAGGTGTAGGTCCTATGGGTTGGAGCTTACCTTGTTTCATCAATATTTTCAGAGCGTTGGAGTATGAATCACCAATGTTTGTGAACTTCCTTTGCGGAATATTTTTCTTAGATGATTCGACGAGGTTAACCTTATCAGTCTTGCTAGTAGAGCCATAAGTACGACTCGTCGAGCCTTGATATCCACGACCTACCGTTTTGGACAAGAGTCCTTTACGGATGTCATCTTCAATTCTTGTCCCTAGCATAGTCAAATCTTTAAAAGACTTTATGTTTTGGTACCTCAAGTGGTTTGCATAAATGGGTCTCAGATTATCCACGAACTTTTCCACAAGAGTGGCTTCGTCTGGACGTTCAACAAGTTGTTTGCTAGTCTTCCTCCACCTACTTAGGAAGTCGGTGAAGCCTTCTTTTTCATTTTGGATAAGAACCTCTAAAGTGCGCATGTTGACTTAGATTTCAGCATTATCCGCGTATTGTTTAGTGAATTCAATTGCGGCATCGTCCCACGTGGCAATCTTCTTGTGCTCCAAAGAGTAAAACCATTTCTTAGGAATGGTGTCTAGAGATGAAGGAAAGATCCTTAAGAACATCTCGGGTTTGATGCCTTTGATAGACATGTAATCTTTGAAAGCACGAATGTGGTTTAACGGGTTTTCATGCCCTTTGAACTTTGGGATGTCAGTCATGTTGAAGTTGGTTGGCAATTGAGCATTTACCGCCTCATACTTGCGATTATTCTCCCTGTAGATGTCATCTCCCTTAAGGTACATTATTTACTCCTCCAAGTATTGGAGTCGCTTTTCAGCTTCAGTAGGACCTAGTGGGGGGTCGGTTTCTTGTTGTCCAACAAAGGGTGGAAGGTTATCATGCACGCTTGCGTTAGGGGTATCATTCTCTGCAGGAGGAAGCCTAGTTTCTACATCAACAATTCGGCCTTCAATAGCGTTGAGGCAAGCATAAACTTGGTCTTGGCTTGTTTGAAGACGGACGAGTGCAGCTAGGATTAGATCATTACCATTTCCGGGTGGGGTTGACCATTAACGCTTGCAGGACTAGTTTCAGACATCTTGGAAACTGGATAAGAGATCGACGATGAATCAAAACACGATCGACCATTCTAGCACATTTACTCAAAAAGACTCGACTTGTGAAGTGGGAGTGTGCCACTGTTTTAAGTGAGGTTTGAAAATGATAAAGTTTTGAAATGTTAGTTCCAAACAACGGTAGTGTAGTTGTAGGAGTGTTTGACTCGAAGTGTGGTTTTGAAATGGGTTTGAGGCCCGAGTTTTGACTGGAGATTTGGACAGAGTTTCGACTCATTTTGCGCTAATTTAGGCCATCTTTGAAAAAGTATACATTTTGAAAAGGATTTTATTTTACAAAATTTCGTCATGGTTTTGTTTACAAAATGGTGAGCACATATGATACAAGCATTCATACAGGCATTATAACGGTATGCTGAGTGCATTTATAAGGGTTTTGGCTTTAAAAAGGTGGGTTGCCATACCAAGCAATCAAACCCTGGTCTGTAGAGAGGTCCGTGCCAAACATGAGTAAGGTCGGTTCCTAGTCCATTTCCTCGAGTAGTGAAAGCCCTTGATACAAACATGAGTATGTATCATTGTATGGTTGACGTCAATCGCTATCTATCCTTAGGCCCAGATAAGAATTTGGACCGTCCAGACGGGACGATTGGTCGAAAGGGTTGGGTTGGGCCTAGAAAGGCCGAATAAAACGACCTAAGAAGGTCGAGTAATGAAAACCGACAACTGTCTCATATAAACTATTCCCTAACCTCGTTCAAGTTTCACCCTGGGTAACACGTAAGTGTATGATCCCCAGTGGAGTCGCCAAACTGTGGACACGAGGGCCAAGGGGGCGCTTGGGACAAGCGTTTGCATTTGTGGAGTCGCCACCAATTTTTATGGGAAATTGGAACCGTTCGAATACCTCGTGTCATGTCAAGACACAAAGTAGTTACATGAACACTAAGAACTCGTTACCCTTAGCATTCTATGTCTAGAATGACTCTCGTGGATGCCAATAAACACGGATGTTCACAGAGATCTGGAGTAAGGGGTGAGGGTACGTATTAGGAAGTCCTTTTACTGAACACCTAATCCCGCCCGCCTCGATAGCGGCCTCTACTAATGATTAGGGAAATCGTTCGTACTTGATATGTTGTCGATTATATGCATGCGATGCAACACCCAACATTTTAATCCTAACATATGAGTTAATACTAAGTCGGTGAACAAATGATTAGCACTTATTGTCGAATTAGGGTTTAGAATTAATTACATGTGAAAAATAAGCATCCACAATAAATAGAATAAATAACGATAGTAAAAATTACAATAAATTACAATGATTTAATTGATTTACGTCAAATATATACTTAAGACGGACGATTTGAAGATAAGAAAGGAAAATAAATAAGGTTAGAAAATATGGACAGATTAAGGGTGATATTACGACTAATAGTCAATTAATTATGTAATTAAAGGATTAAGTCAAAGCAAGAACGGAAATTCAGAGGAAGAATTCATCCCGGAACATGCGCAGTATTGCTGCGTCCCTTGGAAGAGGCGCAACTTTCACTGCGTCTGTTCCTGGGTTGAGTTCTGGCTGTGAAGTTAGAACTGCGAGTTTATTTACGTTTGTTGGTGTGTTTAATGATTGATTATCAATATTTGACTCGAGTGAAGGTGATTTAACATGTTAATTGCATATGAAGCCATCATAAAAGCAATGAACATGAATTAAAACGGATCAAAACGAGTTAAGGATGAATTAAAACGATTTAGAACGAATTAGGTTTAATTATGAAGACGGAAACGAATTTGAAAGAACTTGATAAACTGGAAATAAACGATGAAAATATGTACAAAGGACGAATTCCAGAAACTTGATATGAACGAATCGAGTCTCTAAAATTCGGGTTTGATTTAATGACGGAAACCCGCAAATATGGATTATAAGGGATCTAAGTCGGAATAAAACGTGATTATTATTAAGAAAGTATTAAAATTTATTATGTATGAAGAAAAGAGAGAAAATAAGAAAGTAAAATCAAAGAGACGAAATCAACAGAAAAACCGAGGAAGAAGAAGAAGAGCAGAAACAGTGGCAGCCTCTGGAAGAGGCGCAGGAGATGCTGCGACTCTTAAAAGAGGCGCAGTTGTTGCTGCGTTTCTTTTCGACGTCTGGTTACTGCTAATCCGTAAAAACGGTTTAATAAAAGGGTTTTTAGAAGTCGGTTTTAAACATACTTTTGACGTAAATCTTACAATAATTGATACAAAAATAAAATACAATAAAAAGATGGGAATTACACCCTCAGACTTACACGTTTGACGAAACGAGATTAACTAAGTTAACGTTTAGTGATTGCTCGACTCGAATGTACGTAGAAAGTGCCCTCGTTAGAGGATTTAGATTAAATTGATTGATGTGTAGTGGTTAAATTGGTCGGTCATGCAACATGACTGGAACTCAGAATGATCTGAGCTTACGTGGTCGATATATCAAGCACGTAGGCGTCGAAAGTTTAGAGCACGGTCTTAGAATGCAAAGGGAGAAGAGAAGGGCGGACACTCGCGTGAAAAATATGTGGAACGAAGGTCCCTATTTATACTAAAAAATATGAAGAGTTTTGGAATTACCCAAACTTTAAAAAGAAATCAAGGAAAAATCTGAAAATAGGCAAAAAAGAGCTGGGAAAGAGGCGCAGCAGCTAATGCGATCCTTCGAAGAGGCACAGCATCTGCTGCATCATTTCCCCAGAGGTTTCCTCTTGCGGAAGAAAGTATTCCGCGTTTCTTTTAGGGTATTGCGGTGGATCTCTACTTCCTTATTTCGTAAAATAAGACTTATGGGATATATTTTACCAAAAGATATAAAATAAATTTTTGAATAAATATCCGGAATATTCTAGGACATTCCGACTCGGCATTTTAAATGGTTTCTTAGAAAATAAAGCGGTTTTTGACCCGGACTACAAATAAACTCTAATTACTGTCAAATCGACAGTATCGGTGCGTAGATAACGACCAAGGGGTAGACACAAGTATTTGAGCTATCACTTGACGATAAACTTACGGACTGTCATAAATCGTTCCGCGTACCAAACATGCGGCCCAATCATCACTGGGTGGTTGGCGGGAGGTGTATAAATGAGGTATCTACACAAAGAAAGAGAGCGTCTTGTTGGAGTGTCCCCGACAATAATGCGATCACAATTGTTGATCATGATGATCACATGTTTAAATCTCATTTTTAGAATACGTAAGGGATGATTCATTTTATAGTCAACTGATCAACATTAATCGGTAACGATTGGCTTGCTAGAGTTTGACGTTACTCTCGTGGGACGGTGGTGGTCAGTTGATTCCTTAAGGTCACACCTAAAGGATGATGCCCTTATCTGTAAAGTTGATTAATTGTATGACGATACAAGTTGATCAATTCCTTAAAATTGAACAATACAATTGTGAGAGAGAATATTAATATCTTATTGTAATGGGATTAAATAAGATTTATTTTAGTAATAAAATGTTTTATTACTAAAAATTGTTTATTGTTTGAGAAACAATATAGATAAGAATGAATGGTTAATTATAATTACAAGATGTTGTAAATTATAATTAAATGACCCATTTTATTTATATGATCAAGTATCACTAGTCAATTTGTTGTATGTAATTTGATTAATTTATAAAATGATATTTATGTGATAAATATGCATTAAATTAATTAATAACATGTAACATACTACATGTGACATATTATGTGACAATTGACAAATTGACAAAATAAAATGGTAGTCCATTTTATGGAGGATGGACCGAAAAACGAGGGAGTATTAGTGTGTTTTGGTTGTTTTATTTTAATTGATAAAGTGGCATGATGATGCCTACCTACAACTAGACTTACACCTACTCTTACACATTTGTCTTGTGAAGACAAAAAGTAATAAGAAAAGATGCCATCCCTTGGCATATTCCCCCCCCCCCCCCCCAACCACCGGTTTTCATATAGAAAAAAGAGGTGGATTTTCCTTTTTCATTGCATCATTCATTTTTATATACACATGCAACATTTTCACATGTATTCTTCTCACTACTCTTTCATTTTTCTCTAAAACCTTGAGAAAAGATGATTCAAATTGTTCATAAACATTACTAATATTATTAATGTAATATATGAGTATTAATAATCAATTTTAAGGTAAACTACTAAACAAATATCTAGCACATATTATTTAGTGGGGATAAGGGATAATCTTGGGTGCAAAATCAAGAGGAGTGGCTTCTATACTTGAAGTCTTTGGAGGATCATCCTAACATATTGAAAGCTCAAGAACAAGTGAGGTGGGAGACTTCACTTGTGCCCAAAATATCCGAAATATTAAATGTAAGGAACCGTTTTTCTCCTTACTCTTGTATTTGTTTTGCATGCATAAGATCCTTAAGTTTTTATGACTAAAACGTTAAACCAAAATATGTGATATTTAAAATATGATTTCTAACAAGTGGTATTAGAGCATTATGGTTGTTGCATGCAAGATCAGGATCGTTTTTCCGAGATAATACGATTAACGAATAAAACTTGAAATTTGTGTTTTATGTTGATAAATCACGAAATAATTTTGCATGTTAAAAGTTTCTGGTCCTAAATGGATTTTAGGTCATATGGGACGATTTATGGATTTTTATTGTTCATTTTATATATTATTGGCATTAAAATGTGATTTTTATGATAAAAATGTCATTTTTGGACGAAAAAATAGCTAAACTTCGAATTTTTCAGTGGTGTTTGGATGTTTTCACATATATTATCTACTGATGGCCTGTAAATTTTCATGTTAAAATAAGTTGTTTTGCTCGAAATATGAATTTTATAAGTTAAAATCGTATTTAAATGGCTAAATAGGTTAATATGAGTTATATTTCGAATCTGGTCATGGAAATTTAGTATGTTGTCACATGCAATTTTACAAGATGTGTGTAAAATATTTGGCTATAGTGAAGTCTTTTTGCATGATTTATGAATTTTTGATGAAAAATCACAAAAATAGTGACTAAAATTAGTAATAATGCTAAAACATACTTCATGACTAAAGAAAAACGTCACATGTTGTATTTTATCATATATTTCAGATCTAAAAGTGAAAAGTTGATGAAAATAAATTTTCTCATATTTTAATGGTCATATTTGTTAAAACCGATAAACCGCAACATTGTTTTTCTCGATAAATATTCGAAATTTTTAACCTAAGTTTTGAACATTATGAGTGGCATGGTATTTTTTCCAGAATGTTCATGAGTTTAAATTTCAAATTTTGAAATTATTTGAAATTTTTATAATTCAATTTGAAGTTTATAGCATAATTTTGTATTTTTGGGTCCATTTATGAACAATATTAAGAAATCAAGTTTAATTATTGTCAAAATGTTAGTGAAGACTAAGTTTTGAGTCCTAAGATGGTTAGGGTAATTAACTTGTACATAAATATGAATTTATGTAATTATTGTGATTTTAATAAGTTAAATCACGCAAATCCATGAAAACCGATAAATATACGATATTGGCTCTTAAAAGGCGATTTAGCATAAAATTAAGCATGTTCATACATATTATAATGCTGCATTTATTTATGATTGTCATATTTTAATTTTTTATGTAATTTTTGAAATTATGTAATTTTACTTAGTATGGCCTTAGTTTTTAATTGGTATTACCCGAAATGTATGGGAATATCGATTCGGTTGTAATTATTGTGATCTCGTATCACCGTTTTGTAATTTAATAGATTTATTTTTATTTTTAATTAAAAATGTATAATAGGAAATTATGTAATTCATTTTATAATTTAATTATTCCGGAGTTCCTTAAAGACGGTGCCATTCGAGAAGACGGTCCATCAAAGAAAGTGTCACCTCGAGATGTGTGCCAAGACCGAAGATCAAGGGACCAAAGGAGTTGGTTTCCGGATTTGTAATAGTTTATTAGATTTACTATTTTAGGAAGGCCATACTAGGATTTTATTTTTATGCTTTGCATTTTATTTATATGTTGCATGCATCGCTAAATCGCCATAACTAAACATGCATTTTAAATCGAGTTTATCGACCGTGTCAATTACAATTATCGTAGTTCACCGCTTTAGTTCACTTAAAACGTGATAGATAATAAATTGACATGACCTCTCGCTAAAATAAACAATTGAGACTTAGCCTTACCAAAAAGTTGAAACCATGAAAACCTATTTCGTGAGGGAGTGCGCTCGGCCACACCGGGGTACAAACCTTGTTACGTAGGGGAAGTGGGTGATAAATATCTATCCACCGAATTCATATTGATGAGGAATGAATCGGCTACACCGTGCCCAAGTTAATATGAATTTGGATCATGGACACATTTATTCGAAATTTGGGTTGAACTCAACAGAAGTATTCTCGACCATAGCCGGATGTGTTTTGGGCTAAAGATAAATATTAATGTAATTTTATCGACCAAGAGTTCTAAAAGTAGAATCGATTAAAGAGTTAATCCACCGAGTTATATTGATAAGGGATGAATCGGCTACACCATGCCCAAGTTAATATGAATTTGGACCTTGGAATCATTTATCATAGTTGGGTAGAGATCACTATGTAAATGCTTTACTTGTTAAATTATTTACAAGTATTTTTATAACGATAAATGTTTTGTTTTCATTATTCCGTTAATCATATTGTTCTAATTCTTTACCTCAAATTATATACGATATCATTTCGATTTTAGTTCAAATCTCCATTAAAACATCGTAACTAAAGACAAAATTTGAATTTTCTTCTAAAAACCTCGTATTATCCATTGTAAGGATCTCTTGTGAAGAGTATAGATAAAAGTTATTCGTGATCAAAAGGGTTTTTATTCTTGACTAACATATCTAATTACAATGAATTGTTTCTCATATGCTTAATTAAGTTAAGTACTTTGAAACGTTACATCATTTTGGTAACTAGATTTGTTGGAAATCAAAATTGACCAAAATACCGCAACCACTTCAATAAAAGTTTTAAGACTAAACGAATAAATTGAAGAGTAGTCTTCATGAAATTCAATTTTGCCTCTCTAAGCAAAGACTCATTGAAATGAGTGGGAGCATTCTCTTAACCGTTAAGAAAAGGATGAGGTTCAAAGAAGTAAAATTAAGATGGAATTGATACAAGGTAATGTTAAAAGTAAAGTTATTGAGAATAACGATACTAAACCTATCAATCCCGACTGATAAAGTTTCCATTGACTTAATTGTTGGACGCTAGAAAGGAAACTACCCCAAATTATTGAAGAATCAGCAAGTTAGTTGTGGGACATCTAATGGGACCTTCTTCTTTAAATGTTTATTTGATTGACATAAATTTTGCTAGTACTACTTCGTCAATATTAGAAACCAGTGGTGGTTTTCATCATTGTATTTGATACATAGGATGATTAGAATATGACGACTAGCAACAATGATGTTGAGAGATAGAGTCATTGTGTACTCAATCTAGTTTTGGGTTTATAGTTGTACCTTAATTATGACTATTAAGTGAATAAACTCTAAATAAGAATAAAATCTTGTAAAGATTCAAAAGGGGTTTCACTTTACTGACCCTATACACCATGATTTGATGTATGGCTAGCCCATTATCAAGGTAATTATATTCTAAACCAAACTAGAATGATATATCATGTAGATGATGCAAGACTCAAATTGGTAACCCAAGATTAAACCTTAAATTCTCGAATGATGAACGCAAAGAGTTATCGAGTACTCTTGAAACCATTAGATTGTTAATCTTATGGTATATGTGTATCTTGTATTCAAAGCAAGATGTCTCGTACCTTTTGTTGAAAAGGAGATCGAGGTTGTAAATCATTGATCCAGAATAGGTTGATCATTTTCTTTTACCAACGATTTAAGTTGACACTAATGTGTTCACTTAATAAGGTAAATAGAGAAATATTTGAAGAAGTTCAAAGAGTTCAAAGAATCACGATTTAGTCGTGATGGGATTATCAAAGTGAAGACTTTGATATAAGCCAAAGGAAATGTGATATAGTATCACAAATTAATCTCTCTTAGCACGCATTATGGGATAATGTGTGGTTGGATAAAGAAATCAAACGCTATTCGATATGGTTTGGACTTCAATCAAGTTACTTTGAGTCACTTGATCCTTTTGGGGATTTTATCATTTTGTCTAAATTATTTTTCCACTAAATCTAAAACGAATCATATGAGATATGAAATGGTAGGGTACCATGTTTGTAAGTTTTCAAAAGAAACAAATGCTCATTTTTCCTTAATATAATCACGAGTACAACAGGTTTGTGGCTCGTGAAGCTGTCTTTCTAGAATACAAGTTTATTTCTAGAAGACAGAGTGGGAGAAAAAAATTCAAGAGCCACAAAGAATGTTATGTCGCAAGAAACTGGTCTTTCTTGGCTACATGAGACGTTTTGTGTAAGACGTTGTTTCTTCAAAACCTAGGAGGTTAAAGTCATCACTTGTTGAAGATGATGAATTAGTGTTACTTTTAGAAAGTAAAGAGCTTGCAACTCACAAAGAAATTGTTTGATTCAAGTTGATTACTTCTGGAAAGTAATGAACATATGACTTACATGAGAGTGTTTAAGTCACAACTTAATACAAGGCTTAGAGCCATGAAAATCCGAAATAAATTCCAAGTGAATTGTTAGATATCAAAGCTTGATTGGTAGCAAAGGGTTTTGCACTAGTTGAAATGCTTAAGTCTATTTGGATCTTCTTAGGGATTGTGTTTCATTATGAGATATATATAGCGATTGAATCTAAAACTCACTTCTTCAATTAGAAGGAATGTATTCAATACATGTCTTGAGTTTTGTAGATTCTTGTCATCCTAAGATAATGTGAAACTTAAGAGAGGGTCTTAAGTAGGACATCAATGAGTTGGATCAATGTTTTGATCATGTTATAAAAATTTTCTCGATAGGTCAAGAAGTTGTGTTTATACATAAAGTTTAGTGGGAGTTACGGTAATTTTAATTAGTCTAATATGTGGATGACATATTGATCATTGGGAATGATTTAAGACTTGGAGATATATAATACATCTTTAATATCCATATTTATGGAGATAAATCCACATGATATTAGCGTCAAATAAGAAGTCTTATGTTGATAAGATTCATGACTAGTTCAATCAAGTTGAACATATTTGATTGATTCCATTTGCTTCCGTTGCCGGATCAATTAAATGAGTAATGATGTATAACACTTCATATACTTTGAGTATGATGAATTGTTTCAAATCGAATTTAAGTAATAGTTACCAAATAGCCATATTGATTATTCTTAAGTGCTTGAAGAAGCATTAAAGATGCAAAGTTAAGTGTTTTTGCAATTCACAAATTTGTGTAAGGGCTTACACTAATGACTGTTGAGATTGTATAAGGTTTCGGACAAAAACCGTATTCGAAACACCTAAAGATGGTTAAGGAACCATTGTAGCTATGTTATTTAAGAAGTGGATTTGCTAGAATTGTTCTAGGCACTAAAGAACAATGAGAGATGCTTACAACGGAAATTGAGTACACTTGCAATCATGAAATGTTCAAGAGGATGGATCCCGCACACTGTGAAAACAGTGGGAGCTATTCTAAGGCTAGAGAGCTTATGTCTAGATTGGATCTAGACACGTACTCAGAAAGTTTTGTAATGCAAATGTATACATTACAAAAGTAAACGAGTATGTAGTGAGGTTGAGTAAGGTACAAGAAGTTGATAAAACCTACTAACCAAAGCCTTCTCATAGGCTTAACATGATGAGTCATGTCATATGTCATTTCAATTGCATTGAGATGAACAACTACATATAAGATGAAAATTGATTATAAAAATATGAAGTAGTAATCAAGTATTGATTATTCATATGAGATAATCACATTTGTCGTTCGAGTTTTTAAATCTAAAAACTCCTTTCATACTTTGTTACATCCAAACGGGTTGTAGAGACAATATTGAACCCCGTTAAAGTGAACTCGGATTAACATGGTATTTGCCCATAGTCACTTGTATGAGGTCACGTCTCGAAGTGACTAGAGTGTGATGCGATTGATGGCAAGTTCAAGTGTCATAGAGTCATGTGAGATGACTAGTCGATCACATAGGCAGACTGTTAGGAACACTCTGTCGGGCAGTGACCGCTTATAGAGTTCTGGCAAATTTATAAAGCCTGGTCGTGGCGAGAGCTACTATAGTATTCTAATGAGTCGATTCTTTTGACTAAAGACTGTTCGCCTAAGGTGGCACGGTTTCAGATTAACTTTGATTTATGTTACTACGACCTTCGTAAATGGGGTCAAATGGGCATATTTTGGGTTATGATGGCTGTGGCTAGTCGAAGGGAATAGTGCGATAGGAATTGTCCACCCCCTTGTCAGGGTTAAAACAATATCTCAGGGCCACTCGAGGAGTAAATGAACTGGAAATGCGTGGCCACGCTCGGAAGGTATCTATGGTAGATAATTCCGGTCAAATCAGTTATTCTCCAGATCGAGGAAACCACTCTCGATATGATCACTTGCAAGTACGACCTGAAAGACACCTTGCATTGAGTGGGAGATAGTAATAGGACAAGAGAATTGGTGACGCACACTTGTCGAGGACAAGAGGGAGATTGTTGGAGTGTCCCCGACAATAATGCGATCACAATTGTCAATCATGATGATCACATGTTTAAATCTCATTTTTAGAATACGTAAGGGATGATTCATTTTATAGTCAACTGATCAACATTAATCGGTAACGATTGGCTTGCTAGAGTTTGACGTTACTCTCGTGGGACGGTGGTGGTCAGTTGATCCCTTAAGGTCACACCTAAAGGATGATGCCCTTATCTGTAAAGTTGATTAATTGTATGACGATACAAGTTGATCAATTCCTTAAAATTGAACAATACAATTGTGAGAGAGAATATTAATATCTTATTGTAATGGGATTAAATAAGATTTATTTTAGTAATAAAATGTTTTATTACTAAAAATTGTTTATTGTTTGAGAAACAATAGAGATAAGAATGAATGGTTAATTATAATTACAAGATGTTGTAAATTATAATTAAATGACCCATTTTATTTATATGATCAAGTATCACTAGTCAATTTGTTGTATGTAATTTGATTAATTTATAAAATGATATTTATGTGATAAATATGCATTAAATTAATTAATAACATGTAACATACTACATGTGACATATTATGTGACAATTGACAAATTGACAAAATAAAATGGTAGTCCATTTTATGGAGGATGGACCGAAAAAGGAGGGAGTATTAGTGTGTTTTGGTTGTTTTATTTTAATTGATAAAGTGTCATGATGATGCCTACCTACAACTAGCCTTACACCTACTCTTACACATTTGTCTTGTGAAGGCAAAAAGTAATAAGAAAAGATGCCATCCCTTGGCATATTCCCCCCCCCCCCCCCCCATCCACCGGTTTTCATATAGAAAAAAGAGGTAGATTTTCCTTTTTCATTGCATCATTCATTTTTATATACACATGCAACATTTTCACATGTATTCTTCTCACTACTCTTTCATTTTTCTCTAAAACCTTGAGAAAAGATGATTCAAATTGTTCATAAACATTACTAATATTATTAATGTAATATATGAGTATTAGTAATCAATTTTAAGGTAAACTACTAAACAAATATCTAGCACATATTATTTAGTGGGGATAAGGGATAATCTTGGGTGCAATCAAGAGGAGTGGCTTCTATACTTGAAGTCTTTGGAGGATCATCCTAACATATTGAAAGCTCAAGAACAAGTGAGGTGGGAGACTTCACTTGTGCCCAAAATATCCGAAATATCAAATGTAAGGAACCGTTTTTCTCCTTACTCTTGTATTTGTTTTGCATGCATAAGATCCTTAAGTTTTTATGACTAAAACTTTAAACCAAAATATGTGATATTTAAAATATGATTTCTAACAAGTCTTTCATGGCTCTAGAGGTGGTTATAGATTGATTAAGAAGAAGCTTATAAGTACTTAATTCTTATATTATTAGGTGTTTTATACCGATGTTATGAATGAATAGACGCTAAAGCTTGGAACTGTCAATCGTCATGACGCTTGGGTGACCGGTCACACTCCTAAAAGGGAAAGTTAGAATCTCCATATGATAAGGCTATCAAAGAGAAAATTGTAAGTTTGAATAAATATGTCACTCCTACCACTGGTGGTCGGTTATATATTTGTGAGTTTAAATAAAATTTAGTTGCATAATGGTTTTTTGTGTATGTAGAAGATCTGTGAGAAGGAGGTAGAGTAAGGAAAATGGAAGCCTCAAGGACGTGATGACATTCTTGCTAGGGCAATCGACAAAGTAGAGCATCCAGGTCGTGTGAGAGGAGTATCGATGCATGTTGGTATCACTAAATATTTTGGGAAAACTACTCGAAGGACAATGAGTGGTGATGATAGGGTATATAAATATTGTATTTTATTCAACATAATATATATATATATATATATATATATATATATATATATATATATATATATATATATATTAAATTATACTACTTATTTTAATCATATTCATTTCTACTTATTTTAATCATATTCATTTCTACTACACAGCTACAAACAATGGCCACGTTGATACTCAGAATGGTGGAAACGGGGGATAAGCCATCTGAAGAAGAGTTGGTTATGGTTCGGCAAGTCATAAAGGAAGCAGGGGAGGAGAAGGAAAAAGCGGGCATGCGAACTGAGGATGACATGGCAAAGGAGAATGAGGTGGGAGCCGAAGACATGTCAAAGGATCAAGATCGGGTAGTGGAAGAGGAAGCCATGAAGGCCGTGAGAGAGGAGGTGGAGGTAGTTGATGATGACACGTTCTTATCATCTCCAAATCCGGCTTTTGACGAGGTATTAGCTACTACGACTAGTTTATAATTGCTGTATATATACTAATTAATTAAATTTATTAATTAAAGTAGTGCATGTGTTTATACTAATTAATTAAAAATGTGAAGGGCGTTTGCAAGGAGCCTTGTGTTCTTTACTACAATGCCCTTGCAGTAGCATCCGGCAAAATTGATGTTGCTAGGGGAGCAGCGTTCTATTACGACCAAATTCAACAAGTTGAGGTTGAAGGCATAGCCCTCCGTCATAAATGGAGGGAAGTGGAAGTGACCGACTTATATCTGGAGGAGTATGGCACTCTAATAGTACCACTTAGTGATAATTGGCGTTTGCAAGATGTCGTGGGTTCTATTGTGCAATGGCCTGAAGCATTCATTAGTGTTGACATCTCCGGAGTAGTTATGCTAAAGCAAACGCATTTTATATAATGAACGCCTTTAAATTTATTAGGGTAACCTTATCTAACATATAGTAAGTATTTCAAATTTTACGTTTGCAGGAGTTACACGAAGCCATTATGGCTGAAATTAGGACTACTACGTCAACACCCAAAGTCACTTATTCGACTGCCTCTCCACCCAAAATTCAAGAGGTAGTAATAATTTGAAAAATAGATTGTGAGTTTTTCCTTTTTTTGTTTATTTAAATTATATATGACATCTCGTGTAATGTATATATTTTTTTTTTCTAAATTATAGACCGAGGTTAAATCAGACCACGTACAATATAAGCCATCTACTTTTGCTTCACACAACGTTGTTGTTCCTCTTAAAGCTAGATATCAGACCGATGATTATATGAAAAAAATTGAATACTCCAACGTTCGTAGCTTTGCACCAGCTGGCTGAAAGGAAGGCAGCTACCAAGTCTGTACTCATTATTGAGATCGGAGAGGATGTTCTGGGCGAAGGTACAGTTGTTCTTATGGATGGGGAATCATTGTGTCAGTTTCTCGACATTGACGAGTTAGATTCTATGCACATTGTAATTTGGATGAAGTAAGTTCATTAATAAAACTTGGCATTTGGTTTTAAGAATAGTGATGTTTATTTAAATCATCAATGAAAATAACATTCTTCATTCCATTTGACGTAATAGGTACCTGTGTACACACATCGTTCAGGGGAACTATGTTTCTTATGACTACGGATTCGTGTCACCTGAATTGTTCTCTCAAAAGGTGCTTGGATACACATACAGAGACCACATCGATAAAATTGCTCAACGATAGAGGACGCCCAAAAGCCTATGGTTTGCCATATACAATGAGAATCAGTATGTGTAGTACTTTATTATAATGAATCACGATTCTATTCATTTATTAACACGCTTATATGCACGTATATGAACTAACCGTTCAATTTTCAATATTTCATAGCAAGCATTGGCTGCTAACGGCAATCAATGTAACAAAAGGTATAGTGTACTGGATTGACTCTTGTGGGCACAGTCCCACTGAGAAATATGTAAAGATAATAACTGAGCAAGTTTACAACCTTACATTATAATGTCAATTGTTATTGTATGACCTTTGAAGACTAGGCTCCTTTTAATGTCCCATCAATATTACTGAGACAAATGCTAATTATATTTTCCTGTATATATTTATGAATTAGTGTGTTTCAAGTAATTGGAGCATCAAGTCTAACTTTTGTCACGATAAAAGTAAGTGTATTCTTAATAATTACTCATATCATTTAATTTATGTTTATGCGAGAGGTTGATTAATTTAGCTTATTTGTATGTGATTTATATAATAGTCTCATCTACAACAACCAGACAGCAAAGACTGCACCTTTTTCTGTTGTCGGTCTATGTGGGTGATTATCACCTGAAAGTATATCAACATAGAGTCACCAGTTAGTGTGTTTTAATAACTATTTCAAACGTAACTTAGGTTTAATTCTGTGTAATATTCCACTTATTCTGTCTATTTTGATTTAAGTATATTTTGATTTTTAGTTCCCACCTTCAATCAACAACAAAGACACAACCTATTCGAAGGAAGACATCGCCGGCATGAGAAATAAGTGGGCCACTTATTTTCTTTCATTAACGGATGGTCAATAGTCTGCTCATTATGTATGTGTGTATATAGAGCCATGTGTAATTAGTTTTGTCACCTTGTTTATAATATTTTGATGCTGGGTTGAATAGATCAATCTGTGAAGTATATTCTGATGTTGCAGGATTGAATTTTTGCGATGCGCAGCTGCTGAAATGCTATTTTGCAGTAGCATTTCAGCGGAACCTGCTACTGCAAAAATTAGCATTTCAGCAGCTGCTGGAACCTGCTAAAACAATTTTTTTTATAAATATTTATAAATTCGATTACGGTTAAAAATAAAACCGTCGTCAATAAATATAATGACAACAGTGGCATTTAAATAGAAAACCGTTGACATATTCATCCATAATATAACGGTTTAATAAGCATAAACCGTTGTCGAATTCATGACATTTAAAACGGTTTAATAAGCATAAACCGTTGTCATATTTACTATTTTACAACGGTTTTGTTTCAATAAAACCGTTGTCATAGGTTTCCGTAGTGCATTCCAACTAATACTACCACGGTTTCAATATTATAGACAACGGTTTTTGAACCGTTCTTAATATTTTATTACGGTTATTTGAACCCGTTATTTACATTTCATAACGGCTCCGCCTTTTTAACAACCGTGGTCACAAAATAACAACGGTCGATGTAATAATGATTCCGTGTTTTGTATTACAACGGTATATCACCTTATCTAACCGTTGTTGCACCTATTATTTGGCGTAGTGAAAGCCACTTATAGGAGTGATTCTAAGGCCACTCAAGAACTACAACAACAAATTGGAGAGCTTATGAGCAAGGGTTTTGTAAAGGAGTCCCTTAGTCCTTGTGCGGTTCCGTCCTTACTAGTGCCAAAGAAAGATGGTTCTTGGAAGATGTGTACGGATAGTTGAGCCATCAACAGCATTACCACAAGTATAGGTTTCTTATACCTAGGCTTGATGATATCTTGGATGAGCTTAGTGGAGCCAAATTGTTCTCAAAAATGGATTTAAGACAAGGTTACCATCAAGTGAGGATCAAAGAGGGTGATGAGTGGAAAACGGCTTCAAGACTAAGCATGGGTTGTATGAGTGGCTTGTGATGCCCTTTGGTCTCACTAATGCACCAAGTACCTTCATAAGGCTCATGACCGAGGTACTTAGACCTCACTTAGACAGATTTGTGGTTGTTTACTTTGATTATATCTTGGTCTATAGTCCCTCCAAGGAAGATCATCTCAAGCACTTGCAAGTATTATTTGAAACACTTAGGAGTCATAAACTATATGGCAAGCTAGAGAAGTGTTCTTTTATGCAAAATGAAGTCCATTTCTTGGGTTTTATTATTTCTGACTGTGGCATATTAGTAGACCAAGAGAAGGTTCAAGCCATGAAAATATGGCCTATACCAAAGAATATCACGGAAGTAAGGATTTTCCACGGGCTAGCTTCTTTCTATAGGAGGTTTATCAAAGATTTTAGCACCATTATGGCTCCTATAACCGAGTGTATGATGAAAGGGGAGTTCAAATGGAGTGACAAAGCCGAGAATGCCTTCAATGTCATCAAGGAAATGCTATGTAAATCTTCTATTCTTGCTTTACCCGATTTCACTAAATTGTTTGAAGTTGAATGTGATTCTAGTGGGATTGGGATTGGAGTCGTGCAATTGCAAGAACGCAAGCCTATTGCATACTTTAGTGAGAAATTAAGTGGCTCCAAGCTCAATTATTCCACTTATGACAAAGAATTTTATGCCATTGTGAGAGCCTTTACTCATTGGAGTCATTACTTGAAGCCGAGGCCCTTTGTGCTCCACTCGGATCATGAAGCCCTTAAGTATATCAATGGCCAACACAAGCTCAATCATAGGCATGCCAAACGGGTGGAGTTCTTACAATCTTTCAATTTCTCAAGCAAGTACATAGAAGGGAAAGACAATATTGTGGCTGATGCTCTATCAAGAAGGTTCATCATGCTAAGCTACATGGAGCAAAGAGTGCTTTGTTTTGAGCACGTGAAGGAGCTATATGAGGAGGATCCGGACTTCAAGGAGGAATGGAGACTTTTGCAATTCGGCCAAATCAAGAAAAGAGCTCTTACTTGGTTCAAAATGGGTTCTTGTTCCTTGGAAACCGGTTAGGCATACTTAGGGGTCCTTATAGAAGCTTATTGGTGAGGGAAGTGCACTCTAATGGGCTTGCCGGTCACTTTGGCATCCAAAAGAGTTATGATATACTTCAAGAACAATTATATTGGTCTAAGATGCTTGGTGATGTCCAAGATGTGATCAAGAGGTGTGCTCCTTGTCAATAATCCAAGTCCTATTTCCAAAAGGGTCCCTACACTCCTTTACCCGTCCCTATTCAACCATGGGAAGACGTAAGCATGGATTTCATTGTTGCTTTGCCAAGGACCCAAAGGGGAAAGGATTCCATCACAGTGGTTATGGATAGATTTAGCAAAATGGCTCATTTCATTGCTTGTAAGAAGACGGAGGATGCAACTAGTGTGGCCGAGCTATACTTCAAATAGGTGGTCAAGCTCAATGGTGTTCCTAAGTCCATTGTCTCAGATAGAGATTCAAAGTTCATGAGTCATATTTGGAGAACATTATGGAAGCTCCTCAAGATAAGGCTCTTATTTAGCACCTTTCATCATCCCCAAACCGATTCCAAACCGAGGTGACTAATAAGACACTAGGGAGGATCCTAAGATGCACGGTTTCAAGGTCATTAAAAGATTGGGACCTCAAACTAGTTCAAACCGAGTTTGCTTTCAATAGGGCTCCTTCTACAAGCACGGGCAAGTCACCATTTGAAGTTGTTTATGGCACCAATCCTCTAATGCCTACTGATTTGGCACCAATCAAAAGGAATTCCGTTGATTATGATGCAAAGAAAAGGGTAGAACAAATGCTCCATATCCATGAACAAGTGAAGAAACAAATTGAGAAGTCCAATGAGGCCTACAAGGCTTGCTCCAAAGGTCCTAAGCAAGCTAAGATTTTTGAACCCGGAGATCTTGTATGGATACATCTAAGGAAGGAGAGGTTCCCTCAAAAAAGGAAGAAGAAGCTCATGCCTAGGGTCGACGGTCCATTTGAAGTCATTGAGAAAGTTGGGTCCAATGCTTACAAGATTAATCTTTCAGGAAATATGGAGTCCATGGCACCTTCAACATCGGAGATTTAAGCCCTTATTATGAATAAAATGATGTAGATGTCGAGGATTTGAGGACAAATCCTTTTCAAGAAGGGGAGTTTGAAGCAAATCCATCAAGCCATTCACCTATTTCACCCGGTTTTGGACCATCCTCTAATTTGAGGTCCAAATCCAAAACCGTCTAAGAACATATGGCATTTTATGGCGTAGAACCCTTCTATGATGAAATATAAACCAAGTTGAAACCTTGCTTTCTTCTTATAATTCTTCTTTGCTTAGTGCTTGAAGGACTCCTTTGCTTAGTGTTTAGAGGTTGGGTGATCCCTTTGATTAGTGCTTGGGTAAACCTTATGGTTAATCTATTGCTTAGTGTTCGGATTAAGTGATATCTTTCACTTAATTCCTTCACTAAACAGTCCAAGAAACCGACCATATTTGAATCCATTTTCGAGTGTTTTATCTAAAATTTATGTTTTAGTCCAAGTTCATGCCAGGGTATTTGGTCTTGATTAATCTGAGAAAAGAAAGTGTTCCGAGTGTGATTACGGAGTAGTGTTATGACCACGTAAGCTTGTAGAATGATGACTTTGCTTGACTCTTCCTTTCGGCCTCTCCTGAAACAATGAACAAACTGAGGGCTCGGCTTGGTACCGAGCGAACTCACTCCGACGCTCAAGTCAGTAAACTTAAAGGGATTAAGTTGTGTATTACTTGGCACAAAGTATATTGTAGAGAGATAAGGGAGTTTATACCAGATTTGTATGTTTAATTGATTATTTTCGGATCCTTTCCTCAATGAGGGTTGAGGAGTATTTATAGACTTTCACCTTTTGTTACGTAGTGGCCAAGTGGCCAAGTGGCTAGCAGGTGGAAAGACTGATCTACCCTCGGCCGAGGGACCCATGGCAGGCTGGCGAGCCCTGTTGACTCCATGCCGAGGGGTCTTGGATATGAGTAAGCGGATATGTGTCCCGGCTGGCTGGTTGTTCTAGCCGGGACCCAAGTGACAAGCCGACAGGCTGCGTCGGCTAGGCTGTCCAAGGTGTTGACTTGCTTTGGATATCTTTGACCTTGCTCAATATGTTGACTCGGTCGGCGGGTGCGAGAATATGCCCCATCAACTTGCCCCGCCGTAGTTTATGACGTGGTATGGACCTTCGATGAGTGTTGAGCGTATTCTGCGCAAGTAAAAATTTCTGCCCCGGCTTCTTCTA
Organism: Silene latifolia; assembly: GCF_048544455.1. Taxonomy (NCBI): domain Eukaryota; kingdom Viridiplantae; phylum Streptophyta; class Magnoliopsida; order Caryophyllales; family Caryophyllaceae; genus Silene; species Silene latifolia. The sequence continues at coordinate 47,976,636 of NC_133531.1, forward strand.
CCTCGGCTTGGTTCTGCTTAGGCCGTACCGTATCCCCCCTCCACATGGATGTGTAAAGGGCATCAAATGTGGAAAAGATAATGGCGCTGGCCGAGACCGAGGTTGCGAGTGCCGTGTGCTTTTGATTGCCCCCAGCCGGTGCTGCCAAGCTTGGTTGAATCAGCGGGCCGTTTGGCAAGTAGATACCAAGGAGCGTGTTGGAGACGTTTTGTAACTGTTTGTCGATTGACATTCCATGGCTGCATGTTTGACACGTGGCTCGGCGTTGATTGGTTGACGCTTCATGGGCTTTTCCCTGATTGGTCCGATTGAGTGGGCTTTGCTCTATAAATAGGGCAGTTACCCCCTCATTTTGGCCTTCCAAATTTTATTTTCTCAAAAATTTCCTCTTGCTTAGTTTTTCTTTCGCAGAGTTCCTTTCTCTTTCTAATTTCTCGAAGCGTTACTCGGTGTAACATTTCCTTCCAAGGTAATCAAACAAATTCTTCAATCTTTTTCTTGTTAAATATTCGTTATCATGTCTTCTGCTGACGCCGGACCTAGTAATCCTGCGCCGGGGGGTTCCCCGTCGCGCCTCGATGAAGAGGAGGCACTGGCCGCCATCCCGATAAGGTCCGGGGGCCCTAGGTCTCCTTCTCCCGAGGTTGACGATCAGTATTTGGAGGATTTCTCGGATGATGATGATGGTGATGATGACGGTGATGATGATGGTGATGATGAGGAAAGGACTCGTTCCGATGAGGAGAGGCCGCATCTCTTGGATCACGGCGACGCCTGTAAGATCGGCCCTGATCGTGCTTGGACCAACAAGTTCGCCAGTTGTTCTGGTGCTGAATTTTTCGAACATCATTTCTCCTTCGGCAGGGAGTATAGGATTGTTATTCCTAGGGAAGGTCAGGCGGTCTGTTGCCCTCCCAAGGGCTGTATCGGCGTATACATCAGACACCTGGAGTATGGGCTCCGGTTTCCTCTGAACGAATACGTTATGGCCATAATTAAAGCCATGAACGTCGCCGTGGCCCAACTGCATCCGTTGGCCATTAGGACTATAGTTGGCTTTGTGTGGCTCTGTCTCTTTAAAAAGGAGGCCCCAACGGTTAACTTATTCCGCCGGCTTCATCACCTTCGGCCGTCAGCCCCTGGTGGCGTGGGGTGGTACAGCGTGCAGACAGAGCCGGGTTACGTCTCCGTCTCTAAGCTTACTTCCTGCAAGGACTGGAAGGCGCGGTGGGTGTACGTCGAGGTTCCGGAGGATTATCCACTGCCCCGGTCCTTTGAGCACCATGTCAATTTGCGGTGTGAGAGTCGGGGGGAGCGCGAGAAATATGTTTCCCGGAGTAGGCTTAAGATGGATGCCCTCAAGGTCCATCTTAATGAGGACGAAAAACGGGCAATGAAGCTGTTTGAGGCTGAGAAGAATGGGATGCCGAAGGGATGGATGCCCCCGACGCAGATCATTCTTCAGGATGGCGCTCTGCCACGTCGGCCTCATACCGGCCCTCGAACGGGGTGAGTGGGGTCGGTGTGAGGCCCATCTCTCGCTTTTAATGTTTGTTTTTGAACTTTGATTTATTTCTTCTACTTAACTCTTGCTTCGTTTCCTTTGCAGACCGTTTTGGCCGGATGCATGCGAGGATACCCTTAAGAGGTTGGGACTCGGCAAGGACGGAAAAGTTGTTGATATGCATCCTAAGGCCGAGACACGTGATCGCAGACCGGCGCCAAACGACCTCATGGATCAGCAGCTGAAGGCATTGGATGTAACGGCGGCCCAGGCGAAGGTTGCCAGTAAAGTGCCGCGCCGAACGCGAAAAGCAACGTCTTCGGCGGTGACGGCGTCAACTTCAATTCAGCCTCCAATCCCTGTAGTCCAAAAGGAGACGGTGGTGGTGGTCGATATTACCGATGAGGAGGTCACCGTGGCAGAGGTATCTCCTCTCTTACGTAAGAGAAAAGAGACTGCTACTGCCGCTGCTGCCGCTGCTACTGCTACCGCGGCCGGCAAAGAAATGGGGCCAGCCGGCCCTATGTCTAAGAAGCCCAGGACTGGTACGGATCTAACCTGTGGCTCAGATTTAGCCGGTTCATTAGGCGTTCCTGATGACAGGCTCTCCGGTATGTCAATGAATGTTGACATGGATGCTTTGTCCGCATTTTTTGTAGATCAACCGCCGCCGTCGACCGGCCCCTGCGAACGGCTTATTGAGAAGCGACTGCGCGCAAAGCGGGTGATAAAGATGTTGCCGTCATCTCCTCCTCCCGAAGCCTTCCCCGCCCGGATTAGGAAGATGGCGAAGTGGGTGACATGGCGGTGCTCATATTATGGAGCAAGAGAAGGTCATGGCCGAAGGCGCCCCCACGGCTTGAGCGGCTCAGCTTGGCTCGCTGCTGCGAAGAAGGAAGCCGAGAGGGCCACGGTCGATCGAAAAGGCGGTCCTTGCGAGCGAAAACTTAGGGAGGACGCGAAAAGGCGGTCCTTCGAGAGAGCTAAGGTTAAGGCCGCGGAGGCCGATGCCGCTAAGCGGCCGGAGGAGCGTGACCGGCCGGTGTCGTTGACTTCACCGCCAAGAAGAGGGAGGAATGGAAGACCCTCATACGGCCAGGCGAAATCACACGGGAGCACAAGGGCAATCTTCAACCAGAGGGAGGAGGACATTGAGACGCTCCAAAGCGTCATCCTACCTAACATGTGCGCCCAATACCGGGACCTGGCCGAAGAAGCCGCCAGGGAAGTGATCGGGGAGCTCTTTCCTGATGGCTCCTTTCCGTGGCAAAAATTTGACGAGCTGTTTGATGATAAGCTCGATGCTAAGGCGAAGGCCGCGGAGGAGAAGGCTGCGGAGGAGGCAAAGGTGAAGAAGGAGAAAGAGGAGGCCGCGGAGAAGGCGGCCCACGCTGAAAAGGTGAAGGCGGCCAAGGAGGAAGGCGAGAAGGCAAGGGGTGAAGGCTGAAGCTGCCAAGTCGGCTTCTGAGTCGCCCATCAAAGATGATGCTACTGATGTCGCCGGTGACGAGCAGCAACAGGCATACGGAGGCGGGCGGTCGTCACCAAATTCACTCGGCATCTCGGATAGCTTCAGCTGTTCGGGGGCCAATTATTAAGCCTTTCCTCCCTGCCATCTTTTGGCACTTCATGTCTTATGTCTGTACCCTTTTGCTGTTCCTTCTTTTTTGTAAACTTTGGTAGGTAGTGTTTAGGCTATCCCTATGGGGACGGCCGTCGACCTCTTTCTTGTATTACCTGTAAACATTTTTAATAAGAGTTTGTTTATTTTGCCTCTGGCTTGGCCGAGGTCTTTTTCTCATTTTTGTCTGAGTTGTCTTCTTACGTTATTAATTGAGCGCTTCTTTTCTGTTTCCACCATCGGCCTAGCCGGGGTAGTTAGAATGCGTAACTCAACTGTACTTAACGTTTTTTAAACATGTTGGCGTGTCGGTCGCTTCCTCCACCGCCCGAGGCGGTCAGATTTGCTATCCCAACCACCGTTGTGAACATGTTAGCGTATCGGTCGTTGTGACCCCGTCACTCTCGGTCTGGCCGAGGCAATCGGGTTAACGGCCGAGGTGTTCGTATCTGTAGACGTGTTGATCGCTTCCTCTTTCACTCTCGGTCTGGCCGAGGCGTCCGATTTGCGTTTCTCAACCGTACTTATACGTTCCTAAGCATGTTGATAACTGCTGTGGGGCAAGTCGCGTTTCCCTCGTCACTCCCGACTTTGGCTGAGGCGACTGAGTTTACGTTTTGACTGCTGTTGTAAATATCTTGGTATGACTATGGGAGGGACACTTCATTTTGATAGAAAACTTGGAACATTATTCCTTAGATATAATCAAGCGTTGGGGTGCCCACAACGGTCTTGGACACCTCCGCCGCTATACAAAGTATTTTCTAAGATTGTCGGTGTTCCAGTGGCTCATTAGAGGCACTCCCTCCATGTCTGTCAGCCGGTATGTACCCGGCCTCATTTCTTCAACTACTTTGTAGGGTCCTTCCCAGTTGGTCGTCATCTTGCCATGGATGTTTCCTTTGTTGGTGGCGGCTGACTTTCTTAGGACTAGATCTCCTACTCTTAAGTCTCTTTTGTGGACCCTACGATTGTATGCTCTTCTCATTCGATTCGATATACTGACCAAGTTAAGCCGCACGTGTCTCGGCTTTCTTCGACCAGTCTAGGGAGACTCTAAGGCCTTCCTCATTTTCGATTGGGTCAAAGGTTTGCCTTCCGAATGTCGCACCGATGCTTCAATTGGCGGGACGGCTTGGACCCATAGACTAGGTGGAATGGACTGCACCCGTTGCTTCTTTCTCCGTGGTTCGAGGGACCACGGGACGCCGGGTAGTTCATCGGCCCACCTTCCCTTTAGATCTTCAACTTTCTTTTTCAGCCCGTTTAAGATTGTTTTTTAGCGCTTCCTTTGCCCGTTGCTCCGAGGGTGGCGGACGGAGGAGTATGCAAACTTGATACCGAGCTCTTCTAGCCAGTTCATCACCATGTCACTCCAAAACTCTCGGCCGTGGTCGAATACCATGACTTGGGGTAACCCAAAACGAGTTATAACATTCTACCAAATTACTTTTCTTACGGCCGCCGTGGTCTTGGCAGGTACTGCACTGAAACGGCGAGGTGGTCCATAATCAGCCCAAAACAGTTTCAAAAACGCAGCAAGAACACCAACAAAAAGCAAGCTAGAACAAGGTTTAAAAACACACGGAATGCAACAATGCAATGGACCGTTGCATTCAACAACTTAAAACAAGAAAATAACATTACAAGAACTTGAAATAACCATGAAAACAACAGACCAAGGAAGAATTTGTTTAAACGACACAACAAGGGATAAAAACGAGAATTAACAGTCCAACGGACTGTTTAAGAGACACAAAACAGGCTGTTTTTTTTTGGAGTTTGTTTGCTCTCGGTTTTGGGTTGTTTTGTAAGGTTTTATTTGAAACATAAAATTAAAGATATGACTTAAACAAGATCACAAAGCATGTTTAAGCCTAGGATAATACTCTTCCAAAGCACTAAGCAAATGGAAAGAGTCATCTCCAAGCACTAAGCAAAGGAGGTTGTTCTAGCACTAAGCAAAGAACTAAACAAAGGGTTTTCAAAACCTCTCATTTTCATTTCTCTTAAACTTCAAATCCGATTTTTACAAGGGAGTTGAGCTCCTTATATAGATGCTCAAGTTACATCCAAACCATCCATCTAAAAGTAAATCTAAAGGCTACAATTGAAAGCATAAATGGACAAAAGTACAAGTAGATATTTTACACACAAAAGCACAACAAATGGGTCCAAAATAAACAAGCTTGGCAGCCTGTTTAAGCGTGTAAAAATGCTGCCCATTTTGTTGGTTTTGCTCTTCAATTCCTTTGGCTTCTTTTGGAGACAATAAAGGGACCATATGATGTCATCTTGTCTTGGAATCTTTGCAATTGTGCTCTTCATTTAGCTTGAGAAAGCTGGCTGTTTTAACACAAAATATCGGCCTACCATATTTGCTTCAAACTCCCTTTGTTGAGAAAAGTTTGCCCTCAAACTTTCGCGGTTAAGAACATGGTATAACAAAAGACGATTTCAAAAACAAATACAATTTCAGAAAAATGTAGTATAGATGTTAAAGAGGGAAACAACAAGAGCCCATTCTAGTCAAGCACTTAGCAAAGACCGAACCCTCTTGTTAGCCAACTCGACCCGAGCAACACACAAGTGCTCGAACCAAAGCCAACACCCACAAATCAAGCCACGCACAGATTTGCGGTGTCACACCCTAGAACACCAAGGACCACCATTTCCCAAGATCGTCTTGGTTTAAGAAAACGCAAGAGCCGAAGCTTTGATACCACTTTGCACTGAAACGGCGAGGTAGTCCATAATCAGCCCAAAACAGTTTCAAAAACGCAGCAAGAACACCAACAAAAAGCAAGCTAGAACAAGGTTTAAAAACACACGGAATGCAACAATGCAATGGACCGTTGCATTCAACAACTTAAAACAAGAAAATAACATTACAAGAACTTGAAATAACCATGAAAACAACAGACCGAAGGACTGTTTAAACGACACAACAAGGGATAAAAACGAGAATTAACAGTCCAACGGACTGTTTAAGAGACACAAAACAGGCTGTTTTTTTTGGAGTTTGTTTGCTCTCGGTTTTGGGTTGTTTTGTAAGGTTTTATTTGAAACATAAAATTAAAGATATGACTTAAACAAGATCACAAAGCATGTTTAAGCCTAGGATAATACTCTTCCAAAGCACTAAGCAAATGGAAAGAGTCATCTCCAAGCACTAAGCAAAGGAGGTTGTTCTAGCACTAAGCAAAGAACTAAACAAAGGGTTTTCAAAACCTCTCATTTTCATTTCTCTTAAACTTCAAATCTGATTTTTACAAGGGAGTTGAGCTCCTTATATAGATGCTCAAGTTACATCCAAACCATCCATCTAAAAGTAAATCTAAAGGCTACAATTGAAAGCATAAATGGACAAAAGTACAAGTAGATATTTTACACACAAAAGCACAACAAATGGGTCCAAAATAAACAAGCTTGGCAGCCTGTTTAAGCGTGTAAAAATGCTGCCCATTTTGTTGGTTTTGCTCTTCAATTCCTTTGGCTTCTTTTGGAGACAATAAAGGGACCATATGATGTCATCTTGTCTTGGAATCTTTGCAATTGTGCTCTTCATTTAGCTTGAGAAAGCTGGCTGTTTTAACACAAAATATCGGCCTACCATATTTGCTTCAAACTCCCTTTGTTGAGAAAAGTTTGCCCTCAAACTTTCGCGGTTAAGAACATGGTATAACAAAAGACGATTTCAAAAACAAATACAATTTCAGAAAAATGTAGTATAGATGTTAAAGAGGGAAACAACAAGAGCCCATTCTAGTCAAGCACTTAGCAAAGACCGAACCCTCTTGTTAGCCAACTCGACCCGAGCAACACACAAGTGCTCGAACCAAAGCCAACACCCACAAATCAAGCCACGCACAGATTTGCGGTGTCACACCCTAGAACACCAAGGACCACCATTTCCCAAGATCGTCTTGGTTTAAGAAAACGCAAGAGCCGAAGCTTTGATACCACTTTGCTTTGAAACGGCGAGGTGGTCCATAATCAGCCCAAAACAGTTTCAAAAACGCAGCAAGAACACCAACAAAAAGCAAGCTAGAACAAGGTTTAAAAACACACGGAATGCAACAATGCAATGGACCGTTGCATTCAACAACTTAAAACAAGAAAATAACATTACAAGAACTTGAAATAACCATGAAAACAAAGATCAAGGACTGTTTAAACGACACAACAAGGGATAAAAACGAGAATTAACAGTCCAACGGACTGTTTAAGAGACACAAAACAGGCTGTTTTTTTTGGAGTTTGTTTGCTCTCGGTTTTGGGTTGTTTTGTAAGGTTTTATTTGAAACATAAAATTAAAGATATGACTTAAACAAGATCACAAAGCATGTTTAAGCCTAGGATAATACTCTTCCAAAGCACTAAGCAAATGGAAAGAGTCATCTCCAAGCACTAAGCAAAGGAGGTTGTTCTAGCACTAAGCAAAGAACTAAACAAAGGGTTTTCAAAACCTCTCATTTTCATTTCTCTTAAACTTCAAATCTGATTTTTACAAGGGAGTTGAGCTCCTTATATAGATGCTCAAGTTACATCCAAACCATCCATCTAAAAGTAAATCTAAAGGCTACAATTGAAAGCATAAATGGACAAAAGTACAAGTAGATATTTTACACACAAAAGCACAACAAATGGGTCCAAAATAAACAAGCTTGGCAGCCTGTTTAAGCGTGTAAAAATGCTGCCCATTTTGTTGGTTTTGCTCTTCAATTCCTTTGGCTTCTTTTGGAGACAATAAAGGGACCATATGATGTCATCTTGTCTTGGAATCTTTGCAATTGTGCTCTTCATTTAGCTTGAGAAAGCTGGCTGTTTTAACACAAAATATCGGCCTACCATATTTGCTTCAGGTACCGCGACGGCTTCCACCCATTTGGTGAAGTAATCAACGGCGACGATTAGGTACTTTCTTCCTCCGGAGGCCGTTGGAAATGGCCCCAATAAATCCATCCCCCACTGTGCAAAAGGAAGGGGACTAAGCACCGGTTGCAGGTCTCGGGAAGGTGCATGTATCACCGGAGCATGCATTTGACAGTTCTTACACTTCTTGGTCTTGGTTCTGGAATCCTCAAGCATGGTAGGCCAGAAGTAGCCGGCTCGGAGAGCTTTGTGGGCTAACGTTCTCGCCCCCATGTGATGTCCACAGATGCCTTCGTGTATTTCTGTCAGTATTAGGTCCGCGTCGGCTGGGCCGACACATTTCAAGAGTGGTCTTATTACGGACCTTCTGTATAATTCTCCTTCGAACACCAAGTACCTTGCGGCGATCCTTTTTATCTTCTCGAGACGATTGCGGTCCCGGCAACTCATTTGTTAGTTTGTATTTCATTATCGGAGTCATCCACGTCGTCTCGGTTTCTACGTCGCCCACCATGCAGTGTGTCGTGATGCTTTTAGCATTCCGATATCCACTAGCACGGTTCGGTGACATTCTTGATGCTTTCGGCAAGTTTTGAGAGAGCGTCGGCTCGGTTGTTCTCGGACCTGGGAATGCATTGGATTTGGAAAGATTTCAATTTTCTTTGTGTCGCCTTTTACCCTTTCCGGGTATCTTACCATCCCGTCGTCCGAGCCTCATACTCTCCTCTCGATTTGGTTAGTAACCCGATAGTAACCAATAGTGAGTCTGTCTTCAACACAATGTGTTCGCTCCGGCAGACTCTAGCTAGCTCGACTCCGATTATCACCGCCTCGTATTCGGATTCGTTATTTGAGGCCGAGAAGGTAAATTTCAAGGCGTACTCAAACTCGTCCCGTTTGGGTGATGATAAGGATGCCGGCTCCGAGCGTTCGCCGTGGAGGACCCGTCGGTGAATACTTCCCATACTCCGGGGTTTGGTTCTTCTTGATATGTGCACTCGGCCGGGAAGTCCGCAAGTGCTCGCCCTTTATCGAGGGCCTCGGCCTTTGTATTGAATGCCAAGCCGGATAGCTCTCGCCCATTTGATGAGCCTGCCGGATTGCTCAAATTTCTCCAATGCTTTCTCCAATGTTTGGTCGGTTAAGACCGTCACGGGATGTGCGTCGAAGTAAGGTTTCGGTTTCCTTGCTTTTGCTTTTTTCAATCGGTGGGTAATTTTTCTTTCGGCGGGCAACAATGTATGGCCGACAAAGTAGATTGGGTGTTCTTTGTTTGTCTTCTTCTCGATGATCACGGCGACCGTGGCCGAGGTAATCGCTATGTATAGATATAGCGTCTCCCCAAAGATCGGCACGGACGGGGTTGGGAGAGTTTGAAGATGAGCTTTCGAGTTGCACGAAAGCCGTGCTCTGTTCCTCCCCCACCAAGTCTTTATTCCCCTTTAACACTTTGAAGAATGGGGTGCTCTTGTCGGCTGACCGAGAGATAAAACGGGCGAGAGCCGCCATCCTCCCGGTCAACATCATAACCTCTTTTCGATTCCTCGGCTCCGCAAGTCCGATTGCTTGGACTTTTCTCGGATTGGCATCAATTCCCCCGGCGCCGACAAGTACGCCGAGGAACTTACTGCCCGGACACCGAAGTTGCATTTCATTGGGTTAAGTTTCATCTTGTATTTCCTTAGTGAACAAAATGTTTCGCTCAAGTCGCCCAAGTGCTCATGTCGGACTTGCTTTTTACAATAGCATCGTCGACGTAAGCCTCGATGTTTCGTCCTTTTTTATCTTGAAACACTTTGTCCACCAGCCTAGTGTAAGTTGCGCCGGCGTTTTTCAAACCGAACGGCATCATTTTATACATGTATGTGCCGTGTATGGTGATGAATGCGCACTTAGGCATGTCTTCTTAGGCCATGAATACCGATGGTACCACGAAAAGGCGTCGGCGGGCTCAAGATAGTGTAGCCTGTCGTTGCGTCTATTAAGCTATCTATTCGAGGCAAGGGATAACAATCTTTAGGGCATGCTTTATTAAGATTTGTAAAATCAACACACATCCTCCACCCCCCTGATGACTTCTTCACCATTACAACATTTGCTAGCCATTCAGGGTAAGTACAAGGCATGATAAAGCATGCCTCTAATAATTTATCTACCTCGGCCTTGATGGCCTCGTCTTTCTCGCCGAGGAGTTCCTCATCTTACGCTTGACGGGCGAGCGTTGGAGAGCACGTTCGGCTTGTGAACGATCACCTCTCGGATCACGCCTGGCATCTCGGCGGCTGAGTACGCGAAGACGTCTTTGTTCTTCTTGGCGCAGTCCAGGAGGTTGGCTCGAATTTTGGCTCCAGGCCGACACCGCGATTACGGTGCATCCGGGTCAATTTCTATTTGTTCGGTCTCGGCCCCCTCGACCATGCTGACGTTGTTGGTGCTCATTGGGTCACCCTCCTGTCGTAAGGATGGGCTCTTCCCCTTCTCTAATTTTTTTGCCACTTTGAGGGATTGCATGTTACACCCTCTGGCAGATACTTGGATATTGACAACTTCGTCTCTCTCGTTCTTTGAGACGAGCTTTTGTGCCTCCCCCCGGTCCGAGACATACATCAATGTCAGGGCCCGGATGGACATTACAGCGTCGGCCTCGCCCAAAGTAACCCGACCTATCAGAACTTTGTAGGCGGACGAGCCATCAATGACCACGAACTCAGATAGAACATTCTTGGCCGCATCGTCTTAGCCGAACATCACCGGCAACCTGATTGATCCGGGGTACAGTAGGCCCCGAGAAGTTGTATAGTGGGTTGGTGCAGGGGCTCAGGTCCTCAATCTTCAGACCGAGATTGAGGAAGCATTCCCTGAACATGATGTTGGTGTAGGTGCCTGTATCAATTAGACACCTCTTAACCAAGTGGTTGGATATGTCCAGGTGGACTACCAGCGGGTCGCTGTGTGGGGCTACGACTCCTTCGTAGTCTTTCCTTCCGATGGTTATATCGGGGATGGTGGAAGCGGGGATCGCTGTGGTGGGCACAAAGTTGATGGCTTGGTAAAGCTCATTTAGGTGCCGTTTGTGCCCATTAGCGGACCCTCCGTTCTCGTCTCCTCCGGTAACCACCTGGATCACTCTCATCCTCTGGAATACTGATTTCCTATTCGCCCCGCCAGAGCTTGATTCTGGGGGCCCAGCTACATACTTGCTGAGGGCCCCCTTTCGGATCAGCTCCTCGATGGCGTTCTTGATGATCCGACGACGGTCGTCGGTCTTATGGCCGGTGGCCGTGGTAATCGCAAAATTGGTTTGCGTCGCCTCCGCCTTTGTCTTGGGGGTCTTGACCACTTTCGCCTTTTATTTTTGCTCGGGCGAAGACCTCGGCCGGTGATTTAGCTGGGGGGTGAGCTGCATGCCGCTTCGGGGTGTATGGTCCCGAACTCCCGACGCCCGCCGAGTTCGTCTTTTATTAAATTTTGTCGGGCCGTGACCTATTATTGTCACGGCGTCCTTCATCTCTGTTATCCGGCGGTTGCTCCTCTCTCGGGGGGGCCCGACCACTGCCGTGGCTTACCAGTCTTGTGATAGTCCTCCACCTTGATGGCTCGGTCGGCCATCTTTCTGGCGGAGTCCAGGTTGAGGTCTTCACACTTGATGAGCTCATTTTTGAAATCGCCTCTCGGTAGGCCTTTCATCAGTGTGAAGGCCGCCAGTTCCTTGTTCAGCTCCCGGATCTGCTGAACCTTAGCGTCAAATCTCTTGATGTAGCTCCGGAGGGACTCGTCCTCCCCCTGTCGGATAGTCAGGAGATCTGATGTCTCCACGACCCTTCGCTTGTTGGAAGAGTACTGGGCTATGAAGTTATCTCTCAGGTCGGCATAGCAGTATACCGAGCCATTGGGTAGCCCCTTGTACCAACTCTGAGCCATGCCGTGGAGAGTCGTTGAGAAGACTCGGCACCACACCTCATCGGGTTGCTCCCACACCGACATGTACGACTCGAAAGCCTCGGCATGGTCGGTGGGGTCGCTATCCCCTTTGTATGATATGGCTGGCAGCTTCAATTTAGTTGGCACCGTGACGTTGAGGACATAGGCATTGAGGGGCTGTCTGACCATGTGTCTAATGACACGCGGCAATCGGCTCCTCGCACCTCTAGTCCGGCTTGCCTCCCTCTGTCGGGAAGGGCTTCTTGTTCTCCGACTTTGGAAAGTCGGGCTTCTTTCTTCACTTCTTCGGGGGTGGCCTCGTTGTCGCCGTGGCGACGCTGTCCTTCCGCGGGTGTGGGAAGGACTTTGGTCTGCCACTGACAACACGGGCACCGCTGGCGTTTTGGTACGCCCAACCTCTTGCATCGCTCCGGACAGGTTGTTCGGAGTCACCTTCGGGGCCCTGGTCACCTTTGGGTGCGCTGCTGTAACCGTCGTTGCGACGGGGGTTAGCGGCGTACCACCCATTAGGTCCAGGAGTAGCTTCAGTTTGGCTGCGTCGACCACATGTCCCATGATAGTGACTTGGCCGGCAGGCAGCGGTGTTTCTGGTATTATTGGCATCCCGTACGCCGGTTGAGTTACTCGGCCGGTGGGGGACTGCCCAATCTCAGAATTGTGGACTGTGTCATCCTGGTAGAATTCGGTTTCGTCAGTCACGATTACTTCTGGCTGTTTTGACATCTTCTTAGCTTGTTGGGTGGGTTTTTGTTTTGTGTTTTTGTAAGGGGTTTGACTAGCTTTTAGTAAGTAGTTCCCACAGACGGCGCCAATTGTTCCGAGTGTGATTACGGAGCAGTGTTATGACCACGTAAGCTTGTAGAATGATGACTTTGCTTGACTCTTCCTTTCGGCCTCTCCTGAAACAATGAACAAACTGAGGGCTCGGCTTGGTACCGAGCGAACTCACTCCGACGCTCAAGTCAGTAAACTTAAAGGGATTAAGTTGTGTATTACTTGGCACAAAGTATATTGTAGAGAGATAAGGGAGTTTATACCAGATTAGTATGTTTAATTGATTATTTTCGGATCCTTTCCTCAATGAGGGTTGAGGAGTATTTATAGACTTTCACCTTTTGTCACGTAGTGGCCAAGTGGCCAAGTGGCTAGCAGGTGGAAAGACTGATCTACCCTCGGCCGAGGGACCCATGGCAGGCCGGCGGGCCCTGTTGACTCCATGCCGAGGGGTCTTGGATATGAGTACGCGGATATGTGTCCCATTTGGTGGTTGTCCTAGTAGGGACCCAGTGACAAAGCCGACACAGGCTGCGTCGGCTAGGCTGTCCAAGGTGTTGACTTGCTTTGGATATCTTTGACCTTGCTCAATATGTTGACTCGGTCAGCGGGTGCAGAATATGCCCCATCAGAAAGGTTCCCAGTAAGGAGGAAGAACAAACTAATGCCAAGAGCTGATGGTCCCTTTGAGATTGTTGAAAGGATTGGATCAAATGCTTACAAGGTTGATCTACCAGGTGACTATGGAGTACATGGTACTTTTAATGTGGGGGATCTCAGTCCATATTATGAGTTAGAGGATGAGGAGGCTACAGGCTTGAGGACAAGCCATGTTCAACTAGGGGAGGCTACGGCAGGTGCGAAGGATCATGCCTACTCTGATCAGGAGCCAGGCCACAACCCTAGCTACACTGCCCTGATAATGGCTACTGTCAGGCCTATTTTGGAAGGTCATAAGTATCAGTACAAGCCCAACCACCAGCTGCCACCGTGGCCAGCTAAAACCTTGTTCAACTAAGATCAGAAAAGTCCTAGGAAGCCAGGCTTAATTCACAGTGTAATCAAGAGAAAACCCAAGCTGAAAACAAGTTGCAGAAAGGGACATAAAGCATAAAGCAGATTGCCATTTCTGGCTAAACAATGGGAGAACTGTTGCCAGGGTCTTTTTTGTTTGTCCTTCCATAATTAAGATGTCACCTAGAGCCAAGGTCAAGGCCTCAACTGCATCAACTCATCCTTTTACTCCCAGCCAAAGAAGCAAAACAGCCAAGGAAGCAACATGTCACTATCACCTGCAATTTCTTTTGTTTTGTTTCAGTTTGCTTTTAATTCATTTTGTGATTGATGAGTCATAATTATACATATTTATGCCTCCCCTTAATTGCTTTTGATACGGTTTTCGTATTAAATTATATTAATTACATGCCTTTTATGTTAGAACGTTGATACTTCCGCTATTTGATTTTAATGCAGGAATGATGCATTTGAGGAACAAAGGAATGAAATGGGCATTGCGGAGTGGGCATGAAGGAATACACGAATCATGGCATGAGAATCCATAAGAATGAAGGAAGAGAAGTTAAGAAGAAAACACGAAGAAAGGAGCAGAAAACAGATGATTCCTCGATCAACTGACCAAGGGCTCGATCAAGGAACTAGCATGCTCGAACGAGTGCACCAAGGGCTCGATCGAGGAACCTCCAGTTTCCATATTTTCCGCAATTTCCTTAAGTCGGTTATGATTTACTATAAATACCTAAACTCAGACCCTAGATTAATTACGCTTTAATTTCCGTAGGTTTAGTGTAGCTACTCTAAAAACTCTCTAAAATACTTAGTTTAGTTTATATTTATTGTTCTTCCTTCCGGATCTAAACATTGCTATTTTTACGGTATCGTTCTAATCTTTCAATAATTATAATTTCAATTACTTGTTCATCTTTCATGTTCTTAATTATGCTTTCCATTATTGCTATTGTTGATATTGTTATTAGTATGAGTAGCTAAACTTATCATCTAGGGTGAAGGAGAATCTAGGTCGTTAGAGAAGGGATTATTATGAATTGATTGTTAAATTACTTTCTATTGTTGTTAAATTATTGTTCTACTTCTAATTAGTTGATTACTGATCAGAATTGATTAATTAGTATCGCATAAACCAGGATTATCACCGACAGGGTTAAGATTAGTATAGGCCGCGATAATTGAATTAGACCGACTTAATGATAACGATTGCATGTTAAGTTAGATCTAAAAAGACAAATTAGAATCGACCGATCATATGACTTTCAACAATATAAATTTCTCAATCAATGAATTAAATCCTACCCTTTGATGACTACCTAGTGAACCCGAATCCCTAGACTCTTTGATATTATTGTTATTTATCTTTTATTTACTTGCAATTAGTTGTTAGATATCAAATCAATAGACCCCCAAAATTGTTACTTTAAGACAAACTTAGATATAAACAAACTAGATAAATTAAATAGCCTCCCTGTGGAATCGACCCTGACTTACCGCTAGCTATCTTGTTAGTAGTAGTATAGGATTTATTTTGACTAAGGCAAACGACTGAAAATAACCTTATCAAATTTGGCGTCGTTGCTGGGGAATCATATGCTCTTACCCGGTATTCTCTTCCCTTGTACCTTCTTTTATTGTATTATCTATTTCTTTTCCATTCCTTTTGTTAGTAGTGTCCTTTAGGTTGCTGGATTTGTGTGTAATTGCTATGTTGTAGACGTCACAATGAGGACACTGTGACATTTAGGTTTGGGAAGGAGTATTTATTTATGTTGTGTGATTTACTTATTGTTGTGTGCATTTATATCAAAAAAATCCATAAAAATTAAAAAATTTATAAAATACAAAAATATGTTTTTCCTTTATTTTGAGTCGAGTCTTGGTGAATTAAATAACAATGATGTTAAATTGCATTATTTTTGCATTTGAATCCCAAATAGTTGTTCAAGTACATTATTTTGACCCGTCATTCATGGAAACAAAGCTCATAATTCAAGTCTTTACCGTATTGACATGTCTTATGCTAATTAGATTTGACACAATTATGTTGGTAAACTACTTAAATTATGAGGTCTATAGAGCTTCCTAGGCCAGAAACATCAATAAACTGGTCTTATTGTTATTTAGGCTTGAGCGTGGTTTCTCCTTGTGGAATATGTAATATCAAACTGTATAAGTGTGACATTGATTTCTTGATACTTTTATTGTTTTCATTTGACTAAGCACATGTGGATAGACAGTTCTTACCGTTCAAATAAGCCTTACAATTATCCTTTTTGTTAGCCCGTTTGAACCCTTGTAGCCATTTCATATCCTACATTTATTAGCTACAATCTAGCATTTGCCTACCTTTTCGGGACAGTCACAGTTGCTTGTTTATCATGTTTATTTTGCTATTATGGTTGGGATGGGACTTATTGTTGTCATGTGGGTATAGCAAGATCATTATTTAGCAATTGTGTTGTATCCTTGTATTGGAAAAAAAGAGAAAAATATGAAGCAAACGAGAAAAAGAAAAAGAAGAGACAGAAAGAAAGAAAAATCAAAAAAAGAATTGAAAGAAAAGAAGAAAAGAAAAGAGATTGCTTCATTTGGTTTTGTCAAGGATCAAAAGGATGGGTGTTAGAGTCTAATGCATAATTGGAGAGTAGTTTGTTAGCTCTCATATGTTGTAAAGTTGAGATCATTTCTCTAAGTTGGGTTCATTTGTTATATTAAGATTTGGTTTTGGTTTTGGTTTAGCGCTGCGACTACAGTCTTAGCCCCACATATTCATAATGTGCTTTGGCACAAACCATTTCTATCCCTTTAACCCATTTGCCACCCTATTGTCCTTGATACATGTACTTTTGTCTACATATTGTGATTGCATATTAGTTGGGGAAATCTCTATCATATTAGATTGCATGCATGTTTCATAAGTTGAGTGAGTGTTTCTATTTCTTTCTATCTTCACATATAACTCACCCTTACATACTTATGAGTGCATGAGTGAATCCGCGAGAATCCGACTAATTTGTCTTGCAATATCGAAAAGTATTTGGCATTTGTCTATAGTATGGTGACTTGAGACTTGAGCTATGTTTTCTATTTTCCGTACCTTTGAATTTATTTTATTGGTACACTTTGGTCATTGTTTTCTTACAGATATGGATAGCTTAGGATTTGTATGTGCATTAACATTAGCTCTGAGTTGTTTATTCGCCATTTGTATGATTGCCTTTTACAATTGTGTGACATTTTGCTTGAGGACAAGCAAAGAGATGGTTTGGGGGAGTTTGATGAGTCATAATTATATACATATTTATGCCTCCTCTTAATTGCTTTTGATACGGTTTTCGTATTGAATTATATTAATTGCATGCCTTTTATGTTAGAACGTTGATACTTCCGCTATTTGATGTTTAATGCAAGAATGATGCATTTGAGGAACAAAGGAATGAAATGGGCATCGCGGAGTGGGCATGAAGGAATACACGAAGTATGGCACGAGAATCCATAAGAATGAAGGAAGAGAAGTTAAGAAGACAACACGAAGAAAGAAGCAGAAAACAGATGATTCCTCGATCAACTGACCAAGGGCTCGATCGAGGAACTAGCATGCTCGATCGAGTGCACCAAGGGCTCGATCGAGGAACCTCCAGTTTCCATATTTTCCGCAATTTCCTTAAGTCGGTTATGATTTACTATAAATACCTAAACTCGTACCCTAGGTTAATTACGCTTTAATTTCCGTAGGTTTAGTGTAGCTACTCTAAAAACTCTCTAAAATACTTAGTTTATTGAATTAAATTACTTTCTATTGTTGTTCAATTATTGTTCTACTTCTAATTAGTTGATTACTGATCAGAATTGATTAATTAGTATCGCATAAACTAGGATTATCACCGACAGGGTTAAGACTAGTATAGGCCGCGATAATTGAATTAGACCGACTTAATGATAGCGATTGCATGTTAAGTTAGATCTAAAAAGACAAATTAGAATCGACCGATCATATGATTTTCAACAATATAAATTTCTCAATCAATGAATTAAATCCTACCCTTTGATGACTACCTAGTGAACCCGAATCCCTAGACTCTTTAATATTATTGTTATTCATCTTTTATTTACTTGCAATTAGTTGTTAGATATCAAATCAACAGACCCACAAAATTGTAACTTTAAGACAAACTTAGATATGAACAAACTAGATAAATTAACTAGCCTCCATGTGGATTCGATCCTGACTTACGGCTAGCTATCTTGTTAGTAGTAGTATAGGATTTATTTTGACTAAGGCAAACGACTGAAAATAACCTTATCAGTGATCATTTGTAAAATATTTTCATCACTTTATTTGTATCCTAAGAACTAATCCTGGCCCTTAGATGAGATTTCTAGGGTTACTTTGTGATAGAATTCCAAGGGAAAGGCCTATATAAGGACCTCTACTCCATTTGCATTGAGGCAACCTTTGATAAATTAAAAACCTGAGAATTCTCTCAAATCTAAACCTCTTTAACTTGTGCTTAGTCTGTAGTTAAGAGTCAGGCATGTTAACATCTTGTGCTTAGACTGTAGATGTTGAGCAAAGTCTGTTAGTGAAGCATACTCAATCATGTGCTCAGACTGTAAGTTGTTTGGCTTTGTTGTTGGCTTGAGTTGGATTTTACCTGTGCTTGGCTGTGATAAACCCCAATTTGAGTCGTCCAAATTGTTAACTTGCTTCCCTGGGAATGTTCTGTGGGATTTGAGTTGATAATTATATCATTTAGTCTTTATTCCTTCCCAAACACCAGTCCTGTGTCAAGTTGTCAGAGTTCATCTGTCAGCCAGACTTCATCAATTTATTTAAAATACTTAGAATGTCTCTAAAATCCTGGAAATTTACTCAGAGTTAGTTCCCTCATTGAAATTATTTGTCACCATTTTTTTTATAATTTTAGCATGTCGTTTGCTATTTTATTCAAATTTATAAATTTTATAGCATTAAGTAAGCTGGATCTAAGTCCTTGTCAGAAATCACTTCATTTCTGTCAAGTCTTTGGATTATACACTGCACTATGTTAAATACGTTTATTTGCCGATTTTTTTAAATTGTGTAAGTTTTCTAGTCGATGTGTGTTAATTTCTAACATTTTTTATTGGTTTAATGCAGATGAGAGATCGAAATGTAGTTTGTTTTTAGTAGAATTTGAGAGAAAATTGTTAGAGAGAGAAATGAGTATAAATGTGCAAAGGGCATTATCGTCTTTTGGAATGAAAACGTCGACGATAGTTACTAAAACGTCGACGATGAAAATCATCCCTCTATATATATAATGACGATAAACATACACAACTATGTAAAAGAGAAACAAGAACATCAAATTTTTAACGGCCCGTAAAATTCACGGGTTTCAGAACTAGTTTGGAATGAAAACGTCGTCGATAATTACTAAAATGTGGTCGATGTTTTTTTTTTTAAACCCACAGGGGTACATTCATTAAATAGCAACAATAAGACGATCAACTACCTCAGGTAGTTTGTCGACCCAAACAACTCTACCAGAACCTACCGACAACACGTGTTCTAACGTGTGGGCCACTTCATTGTTACGCCTACTAGTAAGAGACCAAACAACAGAAGAAAAGGAAATACAAAGCCTTAAAATATCGTCTAAAACAATCGAAAACAAACTCCGTCCCAACTTGCGCTGCTTCAGAGCTTCAATCACTTCAGAGCAATCACTCTTCACCACCACATTTTCATGACCTGCTTCCAATGCTTGCTGGAGCCCTTCAAGGATTGCGACCGCTTCCGCTACATGAACCTCCCATACCTCCTTCCTATTATGCGCCATACCCCCATAAAATCTTCCCCGAACTATCTCGATACACCACCCCAACTTTCACACCTACGCCCTCCTTTACACCCGCGTCCACATTAAGCTTCACCCACCCCGGTTTTGGAGCTTGCCAGGCATCAGTCCGCACCCCCCACTAGCCCCTTGCTGCCTCTCACCACCCCTGCCCCACACCACCAGCTCGCCTTCAATCTCTTCTACCACCCTTCTAACCCGCCTAACAACATCCTCCACAACAACACCTCCTCCATCGAACAGAACACGGTTTCTTGCTTCCCATATCGCCCAACAAACAACCATCATCAACCCATACTCCCTCTTCCCCATCTCGCGCCAACAGCCCTCCACCCACTCACGAACACCCCCTACCACATCAGCCTCCCCACACACCAGCCCGACCTCCTCCCACACACCCCTAGCAACCCAACAATCACGAAAAAGATAAAGAGAACACTCGACTTGACACTGACACAAAGGACACATAACATCCTCATGACCGACTCGATTAAATAAATTTACCTTTGTTGCTAACGCGTCATTGCACAATTGCCAAATGAAAAGCTTGATCCGAGGACACACTTGAACCTTCCATAGATTATTCCATAACCATTTACTCCTTTCCCAACTCGACGATTCCACCATATCAACCTCCTCACCTGTAAGAAGCTTGAAGGCATACTTCACCGAGTACTCCCTATCTCATTTCAACTTCCAATACCACGAGTCTTCCTGCCTTTCCCTACCCAACCGCATATTAAAAACTCGCTCCCTCTCGAAATGTAACAAGCAGTCCATCAGTCTCTATGCTCATCCCAGCCACGACCATCACTTGTCATCAGCTCAGCCACCCGCATATCTTCACCTCCCTCCACACACGGTGATAACACCTTCCCAGTCTGAGTACCCGCAATCCATGCATCACTATAGCCCATCTCCAATACATCGCCTCAACCCCCGTACCACAACATCTCTAACTCCCACAATCCCACGTCAAGTATAACTCGGATTATTATTCCCTACTCTTGCAGCAAGGAAATCGCCCCCACTATAATACTTACCACGCATTAACCTAGCCCAAAGACACCCCAACACCATCCACAAGAGCTAAGCTTGCTTACCTAAGAGAGCTTGATTTGAGGCATTAAAATCACGAAACCCTATTCCCGCCATACATTTCGATGTGCACATACGCTTCTAAGCCACCCATGAAATTTTCTTCTTCTTTCCCTCCTCTTGCCCCCCACCAAAACCTCAACACAATCGTTCTTAGCTCATCACAAAAAGTAGCAGGAAGTTTAAACACACTTATCACATAGGTAGGGAGCAAATTGGCAACCGCCTTTATGAGAATCTCCTTACCCGCCCTGGACAAAATTTTTCCACGCCACCCTTGTAACCGTTTATTAAGCTTATTACGAACAATGTCTGTTATTAGTTTCTTGGACCGCCCCACAGCAGTAGGTAAGCCCAAATACCGCTCATGTTCATCCATCACTCCAACCCCCAAACGCCCTACTATGTTGGCCTTACGCGCATCAGATACACCACGACTAAACGACACGTTCGTTTTGTCCAAATTTACCAATTGACTAGAAACAAACTCATATTGGCGGAGAATATTACTCACCTTAGCCGCCTCCTCATCACTAGCTCGGAGGAAGAAAATACTATCGTCAGCGAATAACAAATGCGAAATAACCGGAGCTTGGGGCGCAATTCATAACCCATGGAGCAAACTATTCTCCGTAGCTTTTCTCATTAAATTTGACAAGATCTCCGCACACAAGATAAATAAATATGGAGATAACGGATCACTTTGTCTCAAACCACGTGCAGGCCGAATAACGTCCTTTATGTTACCATTTATAAGAACAGCTGGAGAAACCGTGGAGACACACATAAGCACCTGATCCACCTAACACGCATCAAAACCCAGAACCCGCAACAATCTTTCCAGAAAATCCCATTCGACTCGATCGTATGCCTTCGCCATATCAAGCTTCACCGCCATATGCCCCTCTCTCTGTTTCGAATTCTTCATGTGGTGAAACAATTCAAACGCAATAAGGACATTATCCGTGATTAGTCTCCCCGGAGTAAAGGCACTTTGATTTTCTGACACAATATCATTTAAGAAAAGCTTGAGCCGGTTTGCAAGAATCTTCGAAATTAATTTATACACCATATTGCATAAACTAATAGGCCGAAAATCACGAATTTTATCTGGCGCTTTTTTTTTTTGGAATTAAGACGATATGTGTGTGATTAAGCCCACTTGGCATCGAGGCCCCATTCAAAACACCCAACACCATACTCGTGACCAACGGACCAACAATGTGCCAATAAGTCCTGGTAAAACAGGACAATTCATTCGATCGGGTCCCAGGGTTTTCAACGGATGCATCTGATTTAGCGCCTCAAGAACCTCCTCGCAATACTCTCGTTTTAAAAGCAAATTCACGTCATCATTTACCCGCCCCTCCATACCACTAATCACATCACCAAAATCACGGGCTGGAGATGCCGTGAACAACTCAGTAAAATAGTCCGTCGCCACTCGTGAGACCCCCTCATCTCCACTCCTCACAATCCCCCCCATCATCCACCAGCTTGCTAAAATTGTTCTTCCTGACGGCACAAATCAGCCACCCCCCTAACCAGCTTACACCTCTTCCTTACCTCCTTAATAGTTCGACCGCCTCCATTCAACTTCTCAATTTGACGCCGCTTCGTAGCAATAGATTTCACAATTTTACCAATACTCACCCGTTTCCAAGCTTGGAGCTCCGCTGCACTCTCGTCCAAACGTGGTCGATATTTTACAATTGGGTTTCTTAGCTGTATATTGTTTTTATTTCATTTCGTGTAATTAAGTTCAATTATTCGTCCTTGTTGGACACGAACTGAAATAGAAATAAATAAATAAAATAAAAAGGTCTATAAATTCTGGTGCGCACACATTTACAAGTACCGTCACAGTCTCATAAGTCATAACTATCACCTAATCACCTTCCTTATCAATTTCACGGATCATATATTTCTATAGGATATTTCATATTCATACGCAGCAGCAATTCAGTAGTTGTATTGAATGATTGCAAATTACTTTTGACAGAACTTCAATGTCTCAATCTCCGCCGTTTTCATTGCCGGCGACGCCTGTTTTTACCGCGTCACAACGGTCACAATTACACCGTCTCACCTTATTCACTTCCCGGACCTCTATCGCAGTTACCCTTCATTCTCGGCGACTCTCTTTCAGGTTCAGTTCCTTTCTTTGCCTTATTCAATGATTTTCCTGCTTAATTGAATACTCCATCGCTGATTTTGCTGATACACAGACGGTCATATTCAATTGATGTTATTTATTTACTCTTTTATTATTTATTACAGTATTTTAATCCAAGTTAAACAAATGATTGAGCTACAGCGGATATTCCATTGACTTGCTACATTATCACTATGCTTTTGCTATCTTAATAATATAATATGTGCACTCTGTTTCTTTTAACACAAATTCTTGTTTGTGACGGCACATATCCGTCACTCTTGAGTGACGGATACCATTTTACCTCACAAAGTACCCACTTTTTCTCTCTCTGCAACACTGTTCATGTGGTCCCCTTTCTCCACTAACCCATTTTGTTAGAGTTAAGTAAACTCCAAGGACCCAAATTATACAACTATAGAGTTATAAGGACCTCAAATTTCCAAGACTAGCTTTAAGGACCTCTGATTGTATTCCGTTTACTTCACATCCACTGATCCACTATTCCGTTAAACACAACTTTTCATCCTAATTGCTAAAGTATTTTGTTTGCATGCTACACTATTTTACTACTTATTGTTCATAGAAAATACGGAGTATATAATATAGCACAAAATCTCATCGAAGGATAATATAGATTACAAAGTAGTTTATAATCATTTCTTTCTGATAGGCGGAGGGTGGAAATTTGAATTACTCGTATTTAGTTAATATAATCGCATTTTTTTGTATTTTTTTAACGTTTCCATTGAATTTTCCGCGCTAAGTTCAAAAGCTATGTAACCCGAGCATGTAATAATATCATTTGTTGCTAATACTTTTCTATGTATGATAGTCCAATTGTATAACATTTTATTAAGTAATTAACTTTTTATTTAAAAGAATTTATTCAATTATTTGTTTTACATAATATTTGTATTCTTTTATAACGGCAAAACGAATTTTGTTGATTCTATTTTCGATATTGTTTTTTCATAAATCGCATTGAATATATATAAAAATTTTTAACAAGCACACGTTTGGCAAAGAGGTCGATCAACATTTATTGAATTTGACGAGATCGTTGGATTTTTTTGTAAAATTTTACTTTTTAGTGACATGAGATGAGATGAGATGGATACCATTCCATTTTCAAAATGCTTTGCTTTTGTTGAGTGTATACATTCGTTTACCTGAAATAGTCAAACGGGTAATCGATTAATTTTTTTGGGTCCATTAATCATAATATTGAAAGTCATTCATGCATCTCAAATCTTATCTTTTACATGTTAGACATTTTTTTAAACCTTAAATTTGAGACGAATACACCAATCTTATATGATAATTTAAGATTTAAAAGTAGATGCGAGTAACATTTTTAAAATGTAAAAAATTAAAAAAAATGTCTAACATGTAAAAAATTAAAAAAAATGTCTAACATGTAAAAGTGGGATAAGATTTGACCCATGTTAATATTAAACCGTATACATCCGTCTTATACAATAGGAAATTGGCACTTTTAAATTGATTTCTTTCATTTTATATTATGATTATCATATGTTCTTCTTATTTATTTGGGGTCATTTTTTGATTAATCAGATTTTGAGTTGGGTTGAGTCAATTCGGGGGTCATTTTCGGGTTTGTTATTATCAAGTAATTTCGGGTAATAGAATGTATACAACAATAAACATCCAAGTTAGGGTTCATTAAATTATTTTGAGTAATGGAATGTGTGGAAGTTATCATAGTGGAGTTCGTTAAGTAAAGTAGTAATACAAAGTAAATGATTTTACCATAAAAATCGTGAACTATGTTCAAATGCAATTTGTTTTTTTTTATTTAAATATCGACCTTACTTTGCCATTTGCAGATTTGATTATATGAATTTTTATATATATTCAATGCAGTTTATGAAAAAACAATATCGGATATATAGAATCAACAAAATTCGTTTTGCCGTTATTCGTACTTGTCATCTTATACAAATATTATGTAAAACAAATATATTGAATACCCTTAATTCTTTTAAATAAAAAGTTAATTACTTAATAAAATGTTATACAACTTATGTAAGACTATCATACATAGAAAAGTATTAGCAACAAATGATATTATTACATGCTCGGAAGCAACGACATAGCTAGGAAAATTGAACTTAGCGCATACGAAAAATTCAATGGAAACAAACATTATCATTAACTAAATAGAGTAATTCAAATTTCCACCCTCCGCAAGAAAGAAATGATTATAAACTTTTATATTATAAGTATTTTCTATGAACAATGTTAAAATAGTGTAGCATGCAAACAAAATACTTTAGCAATTAGGATGAAAAGTTGTGTTTAACGGAATAGTGGATCAGTGGATGTGAAGTAAACGGAATACAATCAGAGGTCCTTAAAGCTAGTCTTGGAAATTTGAGGTCCTTATAACTCTATAGTTGTATAATTTGGGTCCTTGGAGTTTACTTAACTCCATTTTGTTACCATTTTAACTCACAAAATATCCGCCACAAATGGTAACCCGTCACAAGGGAGACCAATTGTTCTTTTAAATGCTTTTATTCTTTTTCTTTTTTCTTTTATACCAGAATTTTTAACAAGCACACGTTAGAGAGAGAATTGAATTTGACGAGATCGTGGATTTGATTTTATTTAGTGACATGAGATGAGATGAGATGGATACCTCACTTTTCATGCTTTGCTTTTGTTGAGTGCGTTTACCTGAAATAGTCAAACGGGTAATCTTTTTTTTTTGGGTCCATTACATTGAGTCATTCATGCATCTAATTCTAAGGATAACCAATTTCGGTAAAGTCTTCCTTGTGACGGGTCAAATATCACTTATAGGTAGATAAGACAAAATTAGAGTGCCTATGAAGTCACAAATGATTTGTCTTTACCTAATCCATGTTTTTTTATTTGACCCGTCACGGATACTGTCGGTCACAAATGAGAATTTGTGAACCAAATTATGAACATGAACAGTGACCCAACAACGATTTTTATTTTATTTAATATTTTTAGTTTACAAATTTTCTTATCTATTTTGCGTCAATCACCTCAAAATTTAGTCCCGCCACTTTCACTACAATGTTTCCCTTTGTCTCGGACCTTACAACATTATCATTCAAGTGCAAGGTTTGATGTAAGCTAAATGTTATAGGTAGCAAATACGAGATTCTCTAGTGAAGGATTAATAAGTAGCAACAATAACGACATTATCTAAGGCCGCGAAGGCTCCCACCAATGGTGAGTAAGGCTCTATTCTTTTCAGCTTAATTTCAGCTCTCATTCACCTCAGCTTATTTCAGCTCTATTCATCTCACTAACTTCTATCCAGTTCAACTCCATTCAGTCCGCTTCAGTTCAATTCAGTTCCATTCAGCTCAAAAGAATAAGGCCTAAGGGGGTTAAATGCGTGGAGCCTTATCATGGTTTAAGAGCACATAGACTGTTTCCTAGTGACTCATAATGATGATTGTATTCAAGAACAACTAAAATGACGATGAGTCTTGTATCGATCTCCACATATTGTTTACTTGAAATGCTTTTGTGCGATTTTTTACAAAAAAGGAATTGAGGTGATCTTATGAAGTTAATGTAACTTGGTTCATAAAAAAGCTCTTCTACTAGTTTTTCATGACAATTTTAAATCCATCTTTGACTCATTCCATTACCTTAAACCAGTCACTCTTCAAGATTTCCGGTATGCATAAATCTTTCTATATAATGTGACTAGCTTGAGAGACATAAGTTTCTATCTAATTCTCATTCTCAAGTCCTATACAAGATGGTTAGCCTGGAAAAGTTTCTATCTAATTCTCATTCTCAAGTCCTTTCGTGTATTTGTGGTTTGATATTTAAACTTGATGATGTGTTTCAGGAATACATTGTGTACTCGGAGCATATGGATGGATATTTCATCTTTAGTTCCAAGTAAGCAATGTATAATGGAGTTGAGTTTCAATTATGTGCTGAGTTTTGTTACTCGTCGATAAATGCTTAGTCTACCAAAATGTTACTTGAGTTAACGCTGTTTTTAAGCATCTGGTATTCTTAAGTCATATTTTAATAGGAATTAGAATTGCACAAAAATTGCCACTTACCGGGGGGGTTCTACTTCCCATGAATTACAGTTCGTGTGATTTTGGGTGGTCAACTCACTAAGATTTAACCAAACATCAATTTCTTGTTTCAAGTTTTAATCTAAGTATTAGAATGTTGATAGCTTTAAAATGTTATACGTTCTTCTCTATGTGATAGGCCATATCTTTTCCTAGGAAAGTGGGTAAACAGTTCTACAAGAAAAGCTACGGAGAAGATAGACTGTTGTTCGGACTTTGTCAAGGAGGGGAAAAGCTCAGGCTTAAGATTGGAACATAAAGATAATCTCAAGGTAAAGGGAGACTAGTAATTCAATCTTTGAGTTTATGTCATTGTGGGGGGTTTCCAGTTTTCCACTGTCTTATTTTTCCATTATCTCCCTTATTTTGTTTTGTTGTACTCCGCTTTGCAACTACTTTTATTCTTCTATAAAAACTCAGACCTGGAATTCATTTGGGACAAAGGTTTGGTTGCTGTTGTATTAAGCCAAACTCCAAAATATTTAGTTATGCCACGTGCTAGCCAACTATATTTCGTCTAAATTTTCGCTGCTTGTGAGATGCTTTTGTTGGAGTTTTGGGAACACTTCAGTTTGATTGAATGATGTTCAACATACTCGAGATCGCGGTAAGGCCTTATGGTGAAACTAACATTTGCTAGATTTTAAATATAAAAAGTTGATTAGCCCTAGCCCCTATGTGCAAAACAGTTTTAGTTCTATAAAAAGTTAAAAACCACTGCAACTGCCATAATTTGGATAACATCCTTGACAACCAACCGTACCCCACATTGTCCACTTCCTAAGATGTGCGTAAAGTAAGGAACTTGTTCAGTTAGTGGACATAAGATGCATAGCTTCAACTTAGCACAATCAACTAGAACAACCCATGAGCACTTGGTTGAGGTCACATGGGGATAACTAGCTTAATTAGAGATCTCAAGATCAGTTTGTGGAAATCGTTTAAAATTTAAGGGAAAATTTTCATTTTATTCCCGAGGTTTGATTGTTTGAAACTTTGTGAATGGTTCCCCTGCTTTTAACTTTTTTCTCATGATACCCCTGCTTTTAGCTCTCTGTTATCCTTGATGTTTGGTTTTCCTGGCAATGTCCTTTTGTCATATTTTCATCGCAAGTCTCTCTCTCTCTCTCTCTCTCTCTCTCTCTCTCTCTCTCTCTCTCTCTCTCTCTCTCTCTCTCTAGTTGCTTTATTTATCCTCAAGGGGTAAAAATAAATCTAATTCTTACAAAAGACAATCGCCTAATCAACCAGTTAGATTGTCAACGATCTCATCAACCTGTTATCCTACAGATAACCAGTCAGTCCTAAACTAACTATACACTTAATCTATCTAATGATCCAATGTACTGGCTGTACTTGATCATTGAAACATAAAAACATTCCTCTCCTTCCAAATCATATAGATATTGACGATAAAGCTACAGCGAGACCATTGAGACTTCCAATGCCTACTAATGACGTGTTCGAAACCATTTTAACTCATGCTTCAAAGTACCCGTGTGTGCGTGTGCTTCAACCCACTTTTACCGGGATCTCGGGAAGATATCATATGAATATATGATCTATATGTATAAGTGTTTGGAGTGGATGCTATGTTACCCCGACACTTCACTTAACTGCCGTGTCGCGTGTCAGACACGTGTCGGTGTCCGACACGACACGACACTTCGACACTTCAATTTAGACCACAAAATAGGAAAATTCACCCAAAATAGCCATGTCCGACACTCCGACACGTGTCAGACACGACACCGTGTCGGAGTAACACAGAGTGGATGTCAGCGTGTTACTAGCTTTGCCTCTTAAAATTGGTACATATGATTTGGTCTACAAGATTAGTTTGTAATTCTATATTTAGGGTATTACTCAACTGTGACATCCTGAGGAGAATGTTGTTTCTACTGTGACATTTGATAGATGAGAAAGCACCTAAAATTAGCATTTCTGGTCTTCAAGCAGTGGTATAATGTGCAAAACGGGAAGCCATAAGGATTCATGTGCACAAACATAAGTATTTTTTTTCAAACTGAAGCAAAATAATTCTCCTAACTAATTTTTCCCAAAGCACCCGACACTTATCATCGACTCGCTAGCATTATTTAACAGACATAACTAAAAAAAGGCATCATGGGCAGTAAACTCAAACCTCGAGGTACCATAGGAAGAGAGTTAAAAAAGAAGGGTACCATTGGCTAAATGTCAAACCGCAAGGGTTACTTAAAAATAATAAGGAAAGCTTTGCCACCCTATGTTGTCCTACCATCCAACCTCAAATCCTGAAAAAAAAAAGAAAAAACTCCAGAGGAAAGGGAGAAAATGCAACATTACACCAGGACTGTCTACAATAGACATCATATTGTTACACTTTGCTCTATTCTATTTTTTTATTTCATTTTTTTCCCTTTTTTATAACAATGTTCACTTCTTAAATCTTCCCAAAATAGGAGAGAGTCAGTCTGTACAATGAACTTTGCCGCCATCTTAAAATTTTGTTGTTATTGATTATGTCGGTATGATTTTTTTTGACTTGTTCTCTCTTGTGCAGGGTCAGCGAGCAACTATGACTCCCTCGTCACTGACATCGTTTATTTTCCTTCGACTGACTGATATAACTATGGCCGGTTCATTATTGAAAATTTTCTGTCATATGCAAGCCTTTTCAACTCACGCTTTTGAGTCCACAAACCTTTCGTTTGCTTCTTTGTCTGGTTCTCTTAATAAGCCTACGCCTCTAAAACTGGATGTTACTTTACCCTCTATTCGGGATGTCCAGTGGGGTCTTTCGCGGACGATTTATCTGTTCAACATGCAAGTAGAAAGCAATGTTGGAACGTAAGTGAAAGATATAATGCTTGTTTATTGCTAGGATGGTTTCATGGCCAATGTCTTGCTTCTTATAGATCTTGTAAATTTATGTTCCTCTGGTTACCTGTGCTATGCTGGATCATTTCGGATTTGCCTCTTTGTAAACTCTTGGTTCCAGTCCCTTTGTATGCCTTAGCAGGAGATGTACCTTTGTTGTTACTAGTGAGGCATCAAGTTTGTGCGTTATGTTGTGATTTAATCCTATTGATATCACATACAACCGTTCACCTGGCTGTTTCTTTTTAGATACACAAGTTCCGTATTTGACTATGTATTAGAGGCCTAACTACAATCCAGATATGACACCTTATCCTGCTATGCTATGTTCTATTTGTATCAGTGTGTGCATTTCAAACATGGTTTCACATAAAATGTCACCTGGGCTTATTTAATTAAATTTAACTCAGATACCATGCTACCTGTGCGTGATTGGGTTCTAAGTTTTCCAAACTGTTTGCATTGGGAAGCTGTCAAAGCAACACGTGTGTAGTTTTCACATGCAATAGCCGTTTGTGAAAATTAGTAACTGAATTAGAAAATAAGGGGTGGTTCCTCAAATTTTGAACCTCTTGATTTCAAATAAGGAGATTACGGTGTACGAGTTGCTGTTCTTCTTTAGTTTTTTGATGATTTTTTCACTAGCAGATAATTCTGTCATTATAGCTATCATTTTAATTGGTTGATGTGCAGGCTTTTGCTGGTACTCCTTGTTGCATGCTTCTCGTTTGTTCTAATTGGTGGCTTTATTTTCTTTAAGTTCAGGTACCTCATAATATCCATTTTTTTTTATTCTGGAACCACTATTATTACTTGGGGTGTCTAAATTGCTTATTACCATGCTCTTGCATTTTACTTTTATTGTTGCTTATCATTTATAAATATGTTGAGGTTGATTTTAGATTGGTGTCTTTCACTTTTCACTTTTCGCTTTTTTTTTTTTTTTTTTTTTTTTTTTTTTTTTTTGCTCTTCATGCATATTTTCCCCTATACCTTTTCTTTATCAACTATTTCTGAAGGTTTTCTCATACATTTCCTGTACGCTATTTCACACTCATTTTCAATTGAGTTTTAGACTCACTATTCTTCGGTTTTGGAAACTGGAATATGATAAAATAACGAAAATTGGCTTGCTAAACTATTTGCGCTTTTTACATTGTGAAGTAGCAGTCTGATGGTGCAAATTTCATTGCATGTTCTGTAAACGTGACATATGCAACACTCATTGGCTCATTAGGTGTTTAAATTATAAAGAGCATCTGCTGTATTTCTTTTATTCTACATGTTTCATGTTCTCCTCTCTTAATACACAGGAGTAATTCACAGTCGTTAGAGGATTGCTTCTGGGAGGCCTGGGCTTGTCTCATTTCCTCATCAACCCATTTAAGAGTGTGAAAACTATGTTCTCTTGAATTTTATGGCAGTGTTTCTTGTGATACCAAATGATTCCTGCTTTGCTTTAGTAGTTAGTTCCTAATGTTCCCTTTTTGTAAGCCTACAGCTGAGATCACGTACTGAAAGAGTTGTTGGCTTTGTGCTTGCTATATGGGGCATTTTATTTTACTCTCGCTTATTGAGCACTATGACAGAACAGTTCAGAGTAAGTTCAGTGGCCATTAGTTCTCAGTTCTCACTCTTACAGGGTTCATATAATACTGCACAGTTAATCTGTGGAAATTGATGTCTTCGTTAATTTGTGGTCATAAAATGTTTGTCTATTGCATATCACCAGAATAATATGCAAAAGCTCAGGGAGGGTGCGCAAATGCAAGTCTTAGAGACTGATCATATAATCATCTGTGGTGTCAACAGTCATCTGTCTTTCATTCTAAAGCAGTTAAATAAGTACCATGAGTTTTCAATCCGCTTGGGCAAAGCTAATGATAGGTTATTTTGTTTGATTCTCTACTTACCTATGTTTCTCCTAATATCCACCACTTTCAGCACCAACTGAGTTTCTTTTTGCATGCTTTTTACAGGAGGCAGCGGATCCTCCTCCTTTCTGATCTACCAAGGAAGCAGATTGATAGGATTGCCGAAAATATTGCTAAAGATCTCAAACATATTCATATACTCACAAAAAGGTAGTGTTTCTAGTGACTGACTTGGCTATTTCTTTACAGTCATGATGATCTACTATTCCTACAGTGCTCTAGACATGTTCCTCTGCTATTAATGGATTGTCTTGATGCGGTGGATTCTCTGTTTGTGCTTGGGAGGGGTTGGCTGAAAGTACTCTCTTACCATCACGGTGACCGACTGAAAAATAGCAAAAATTTAGAAAAAAAACAAAGGAAACTTCTATAACGCTTTGCCCACTCCTTTTTTTTGTCAATGGTAGAGCAATGAAATGATTTAATTTCTATCCTAGACACCTGATCAGGAAACGATAAGCTCGAGTGGCCAAGGCCATTGTTGCTTGTAGGGAACAATGCCCATATGAGATAATGAGACACAGTTATTGGGACAATACAAAAGAAGAGGATGGTAGCAGGCTGCCGGTTAAATAATTGATAGAAGAGACGTGGAGAGTTGTTATTCAGGCTCAACATCAGTCCATGACTGGGGCGAACCACATATCTGTCCAGACCAGTCAGCTCGAAAATTTATGGACCGAAGACCGGAACAAAATCTATATGGTCAATGTTAGCTCTAGACCATCCATTTTACGGTATACTGGACCATAAAAGGCAAATCTTGGACTGGACCAGTCTTACATTGAATGAGACCCTAAGCTAATAAATATTAATCAAGTACACGATTATTAAAGTCAATGTTTTTGTAATGCAAAATGCAGTAATGCACCAGTGAACCATTTAATTTGAAGAATTAACCGAGAAACAAATGCACAATTTCTGTCTGACTGGGCCGGACCAATCAAAGTTCTAATATCTGGGGACTGAACATAGGACGAAATCTAGTTCGTCCATGGTTGTCCTGGACCATTCATTGTCACGGTCTGAGCCGAAATAGGCTCAGCTCTAATTGTGGCGTGAGGATAGGCAGGAAGATGGCTGGTCCTGTGGTGAAGGGGAAAAATGGTTGAAATAGTAGAGGAGAAGGATGACAGAGAATGATAGAAGCCTGTGATCAATTGAGAAGAGGAAAGAGCTAGTACTTAGTCTTCAATGAAAAAATCAACACCAGGCATAATCCTAGTTAAATTCAGTCATTTAAGAAGTTTTCATCCTTTTACCTCTTTTGTATTTGTTACTTGTTCATACATTAAATGTCACATAAGATGTTTAGTAAAAATCGGGTAAACTTATTGTTTATCTTCTAATTTCTAATGACTTAGTTGTAGTGGTCAAGACAATCATATGCATATGCTGTAGTGAATTTGACTTCATAGCTGATTGAACTAAAAGACACTGAAAACAAGAAGGAAACTGGGAAAAAAAAAAGGAAAAAAACATTCAGTTTTGTCATTTTTCCAAGCCAAAAGCTGTGATTTGCTGTTAGGGCAACTCTGTTTCTCAAAACATTGAATTAAAGATGACGAGATATTCATCAGTCTTTGCTTAATCATTTAGATCGTTTTATATGCCTATTCAATTCATTAAGATAAAACTAGATACATTACACCTTTTCAGAAACTTACTCTGTAAGTTAATCATGTAACAGCTGCAGCCTCAGCCAGACAAAATCATTTGAAAGAGCTGCGGCGAATAAGGCTCGTGCAGTAATTATATTACCAACAAAAGGAGATAGGTAAGATTCACATGGTTTGTAATTATTTTAAGGGTAAATTGATAATAACTTCATCATATATTGACGAATTCAAACTTTCTACCTGTTTTAATTTTGTTTTCAAAATTATTATGCTCTCAAATTATTTGGATTGCAGCATTTTGCTTTCTTTTTAAAATCTTTGGATGGCGAACAACTAACAAAGTGAAATGACTAGTACATCCTTCATTTATGAATTATAGTGACCACGTGAATGTATGACCCACTAATTTATCTACTTTAACCTTAATTTTAATCTGTGGGTCTTGCTTCAGACCACTGCTTTTGGTCTGAAATAAGACGTACAACATGTTATCATTTGACAGTAAAATGTTTGTATTTTTGTGATAACATGTTAGACACGGATACGAAGTATCGTATCCGATACGTATCGGAGTATCCGACACGTGATTTTGAATTTTAATAGATACGGGAATACGGTCAAAGGAGTATCTTGACTTTTTTTTAGACACGGATACGATACGTTTTATATATATATTTTTTATTATATTTGAGAAATAAATAAAAATATACTTTATAGTTTATACTGTATTTTTTTTTGTTTTAGTTCTCCTTCTCTCTCTCCTTTTCCACTCCTTTTCCACGCACACCGCTCTCCCTCACACAAAGATCAAGATCAATCTCTTTCTCACACCAAAGATCAAGATCAAGATAAGATCCTTTCCATACATAAATATTAAAATATTACAGTTAAGTCTTGTTTTTCCATCAAAATTAAGATCAAGATCAAGATGTTTCCATTGTCGTTGCCGTATCCGTATCGTGTCAGTAATTGGCGTATCCGATACGTATCCCGTATCGTATCCCGTATCGTATCGTATCGATACGGAATACGCCACCCAACAGACGTGTTCGAGTATCGTAGTAATTTTCCCACTATTTTTAGGGTAAAAAGTGACACCTTTAGTGATAACATTTTGAGATTCACTGCTTACATTTCCTTAAAAAATGGCAACATTTTGTCGGTCTTATTTCAGACGGGAAAAGTGCCCGTCTGAAATAAGATTTTGCGAATTTTAATACTCAACCCACTTGTACACTTGCCGATAGGGCTGGGCACCGGTCCAAAACCGGACCGGAATCGGAATCGGCAAAATTCACGGACCGGGACCGGACCGGATTACAAAAATTCCGGAAAAATTCCGGTCCAAGACCGGACCGGACCGGTTGGACCGGAATTACCCACTTTTTCAATTTTTTCAAATTTCGGTCCAAAAATTCCGGTCCATTGGACCGGAATAAAAATACAATTTTAAGAAAAAAATGAAAATAACCATAATTCCGGGCATTCCGGTCCAAACCGGTCCGGACCGGAAAATACCGGTCCCGGACCGGACCGGAAACCGGAATCTTGAAAAATGGTGGACCGGAGACCGTACCGGAATTTTTAATTCCGGTTCCGGTCCACTCGATTCCGGTCCGGACCGGTCCATTTTTCCGGTCCGGACCGGATTATGCCCACCCCTACTTGCCGACCTTTTAACTAGAAGTCTAGAATGCTGCATGTCCAAAGAATTGGAGGAAGTATCTTTTATAAGTTTTGTCGAAGCTTTGTTAGCTTAACTGAAATCTGGCCAATAAAACCCGAATATTAGGATAGGATAACTGATGCAATATCATCTCCTAGCAACCTCCCCCCTTGTCTGTATCATAATTCATAATAGTCTAGTTTAAACATATAGCCATATAGGGTATGTGACTAGTGAAAATGTATCATAAGTTCATCATGGAGAGCATCTGTGTAATACTATTGACAAGGCTCATAGGTCTGGTGTGATTTCCGGGGCTATCATTGACTTTGGTTGGGATGTTAAATTTGCTAGGGTTCTTTTCTATTCGAATACCATTATATGTTCTTAAGGTTTTTCTTCTAACTGAAAATGTCGTTTTTTAAAAATGCCTGAGATGCTATGAATGCCTATAATATATAGCTCAATGTTTTTATTTAGATCCGATATAGCATAGAACATTATTTTCTTTGGTTTCATTCCATTTATATTCTCATTATTCGTGTCAATCTCATTGTATTGAGAGTGAGTTTGGTGAAGGATATAAGAAAGGTTGTTAG
The DNA here is from genome assembly GCF_048544455.1 of Silene latifolia. Lineage (NCBI taxonomy): Eukaryota > Viridiplantae > Streptophyta > Magnoliopsida > Caryophyllales > Caryophyllaceae > Silene > Silene latifolia. Next base: position 48,012,263 of record NC_133531.1, read on the forward strand.
AATATGAGAAAGATTGGGGAAATATGAGATGGGCAGTTTGGTCAATTCACTTATTTTGGCTAGATCATCTACACCAAAAACCTCCTAAAATATAACAGTTCTCCTAATCAGGTACGAAGTTGACACAGATGCATTTTTGTCGGCATTGGCCTTACAGCCACTTTCAGGGATAGCATCTGTGCCTGCCATTGTTGAGGTATCATTTTGGACAACTGATTGAGTACATAAAGTTTGGTACTGCAACTTTCATTACATGTTTTCTGGTCTGTAAAATAAGAGAGGCTTTGCAGTCATGCAATGATTATGTTCATAATATACCCGATTGCAGGTTGCCAACACCAGTACGTGTGAGTTGCTAAAGTCAATATCCGGACTCAAAATAGAGCCAGTAGAAAATGTCTCTTCCAAATTGTTTGTTCAATGCTCACGGCAGAAGGGGCTTCTCAAGATTTACCGACACTTGCTTAATTACAAAAGTATGTTCTATCCATCTAGGTTTACTCATGCTCACAAAAGAAAACAAACAAACAAAAAGATTCTTAGATTGAGTCTTTTGCAGTCTTATAGATTGTTAAAATTCGTAGATAATCATTGCATGTGCCACATTTAATTATATAGAGTGGCCTCTCTGTCTACAGAGTGACTAAAGCTTCATTTGGCCTTCACATTGGAATTTATCCTTGATCTCCACAGATGAGCCACGAGGATCCACGAGAACACTTTAAGCCAAACATTTTGAGTGCTACTTAACTGCTCTGGCCTTTTTCTTCGTGTGTCTGCAGTGTTTCCTATATTTGATTTGTCTTCCCTTAAAATACACCCAGATTCCAAAAATATTTTCATCTGGGGGTGACAGCCCATTACCAGCTATTAGTCTATTTGAAGCCAAATTGTAGTTTATTGTCTTTTCCCTGTCATTGTTACTCAGAAGTCAGAAGTCAGAAGTCCTGTGACACTGTCCAATCAACCCCATTATCCCCATAATTGGAACCTTTGAGGTATTGGGCTCTATTGTCTACTGCTGCTGTTATTGTGAACTGGAAGGGCTAATATGAGGCATTGTTAATTTTAAAGTTGTCAGTGAGTATCCGAAAGAATTTTTTTTAAGACGTATTCTGCACCTAACTTTTCTTGTTCATTGCAGAAAATGTATTTAATCTTGGGAATTTCCCAAACCTGTCCGGCCTAAAGTACTCACAATTGAGGCGTGAGTTTCAAGAGGTAAAACATATTCTGAATGTGACTGTTTATGTTAGGGTACACTTAAAACTTTAACTTCTTCTGTAGCCTCCTTACAATTAACTCAGTCCAAAAATTTCTTTCAGCTTTATTTTTTTCATTATCTGTCTTTTATCAGGTGGTCGTTTGTGGTCTCACTAGAAAAGGGAAAGTAATCTTCCATCCAAATGATGAGGAGATTTTGAAGGAAACTGATGAAGTAAGTAACTTTTGTGATTCATATGTACTTCTCCGTAGTTTAGAGTCTTTATAAGCCACTGCAAATCTATCGTAGACAAGATTTGGAGCAAAAACAAGGTACTAATATTTTGAGTGTGGGGGGCTGACAAGGTAAGCGCAAGTAGAAATTCTGGAGAACATCTAAAATATTGTCGTTCTAATTAGTCGCTAGTTATGCTCATTTAAAGCCACTGTCTAGAGTCTAGACCTAGTATTTTACCCTAGGGCATTTGTGTTGCTTAGAGCATGATTTTGATCGCCAAGTATTGGAGAATTAGGGATTAAGAAATGGTTAACTCATAGACAGTTCAAAACAGCACAAGCCTATTGTCTTATCTGTGATGTTTTAATTAAGGAAAAGCAGGTCCTAGACATTGTTTCAGTGGCCTTGGATATGATCACTGATACTTGAGGAAGTTGAAAGTGAGTGGGGGAGTTTTAACAGCATAACCCCGGTGCCTCAAGTGATGTAGCAAATGGTGAGGTAAGAGGGATGATGTACGCAGCTAGGGGTGAGCAAAATATATGATACAGTTTTATAAAACGATATGCGATTAAAATTATACTAATTTCCGTGCGGATTTGCGTATATACAATACGAATGTTGGAAAACCGTTTCGGCAATTTGAAAACAAGTATATGGTTTGTGATATGGCTGTTAAAAGAAAAATATATAAAAATCTAACTAAATTGGGCATTTTTTCCTAGCTGCACATACTAACTAATCAATATGAAGTGGTATTACTCACCCATAACAATCTAACTACACTTCCATATTGACCTGCCAAACGGGTTGGGCGGGTTGGGTCATAATACGGGTCGGGTTAAGGTCAAATGCATGTAAAAAATAGTTTCTAACGCCTTTTTTTACGATTTTTTTAATCAAAAACATATTTAAAATTAATATTTTAATCATATTCAATGTTTACATTTATTATATTGACATAATCATAAAAATAAGTTTGTTTAATAATGGTTTTATTATTAGATGTTGTAAAAGTTGTATAAAATTGATTTTTTAATGAGGTTTGTAAATTTAAGTACTAAAATTAATAATTTTTTAACTATTATTTCAAATATAATATATAATTATTAATATTTTAATAAAATTCTTGATTTACCTTTGACTCAACGGGTCGATCCATTAGGGTTGGGTTTCGACCCTAAAATAACGGATCATTTTGGATTCGGGTTGCCGGGTCCGGGTCGAAATTGCCAAGTCTTGATCCTGGAAAAACGGGTCAGGTCGGGTCGGGTCAGAATTTGACAGGTGTACTTCCATATCAATAACTAATATTGAAATATTTGGCAACAGCCTTTTTGTGTTGTTTACACAAGGGTAAGGTTGCGTAAATTCGACCACCCTTGAGGCATTTGGGGTAATGTTTGAGAAAAAAATTATATTGTTAAATACACCTGCATTATCCATTTCCAGTAATTGTTCCTTCAATTAACTCGACTATTAATGTGATTCAAATTCACCAAAGTCATCTGAACTGCGAAAATTGTTTGTCGTTATGTTTTTAGTTCATCCAAATGTATATCTACAATTTACGTTGATATTTCACTTCCTGCCTGGATGCATAGTTTTAGTGTAATTTGAATTATGACTTTTGTAAAATTTGGACACTACAGTTTCATTAATCTTTGGTTCTGGATTATGATGGAATAAAGCAAAATGACTCATTAAAATGGTTGCGCTTCTTCCTCTTGTAAAATACCAGTCCCTCGATGCAATTCTTGACGCAATTTTCATTTTGGGTCATTTGGAAACAGTCTCTTTGTACTAACACAGTTTGCGGAAGCCATTGAGGCACTGGGGTAATGTTGTTGCATTGGGCATCTCAAAATGACCTCTTTTGTGACATAGCATAACAAAGGTAAACTTTGTACATTGTGCTGAAGGTTTTATTCATTGGTCCTCTATATGGGAGAATGAAACCAGAACTTCCCTACTCAAATGAAGCTGATCTAGTGACAAAGGAGGGCCAAGATCAAGGAGACTCAAGATTAAAAGATGATCCTGAAAAAGACAAGGTTGCGATAGAGAAAATGCGTGTAAAAAATACTCAGAAACGTCCACAGGGACAACGTTCAAAGGTATGTTATATCTAAGACTTGCTTAGATACTATACATATTATATAGGAAAACAGCAATGTAAGAATAAATGTTGGTTTATTAACCTTTGCAGACATCAGAGTGGACTCTGGGCCCAAAGGAGAATGTACTGATGCTAGGTTGGCGACCTAATGTCGTAGAAATGATTAAAGAATATGACTCTTATCTGGGACCTGGAAGTACAGTGGTAAGCTAGATCCATGCCACAGTGTGTCATGTGTGTCATGTCCTGCACTTTCTATTTTTGGCTTCTCCGTAAAATTGTCATTTTATGCAACATCCCGACATATGTTTTACCTTTGGTATTGACCTATATATCCCAGTCACATTAACGGATTTCTTCCAAGAAATTACACGGCTTTCAGCATTGATGACATTTGGGACAAAGGACTGAAGAGCATCCGTGTTGAGAAGTGTAAATCAAATATGTTTAGTTATTGTCTTACAAAAAGGATGTTACGTGGTTTTGGTTACTCCTTGTAGGCATGATAGTCCGGCACAAAAGTGAGATTGGCGGCAACTTATATGTGAGTGTATGAAATTTTGGACTTGTTTAGTGGATTAAATGACTGTGTGACTAAAACCCACTTTAGAGTTATTTATTAGCCATTTACTGGTAAGGACACAGGAGCGTGTATAGTTAGTAAGTGTAATGATGCAAAATTACAATTTAGAAGACCTTAGATGTGGAGCTGGACACCAAGAGACCCAGCGGGCAGCGCCTGAAATGTCCTCGCTCTATTACAGGAAATATTATCTGATGTACCTGTAGAAGAGAGGAAAAACACCCTTGCTGGTCTTGGGCAATTCCAGCACATACGAGTCTCACATATGGTACGTCTTTAGCCCTTAAAATAGTCTCTGCCATTTAAACTTTTCCTACATTGACCTGCTTGAACTTCTTTGTCATTTTAGGTAGGAAACCCTATGGACTATGATAGCTTGAAGGAAGCCATACTGAGAAGCCACACTTCCAAGGAGAAGGATGAAGATATCCCATTCTCAGTTGTAGTCATATCTGATAGAGAGTTGATACTTGGAGGTATGCATTCAGTATCAAGGATAAGAAGTTTGCTGACTATGTGAGCATTTCGTTTATTATGTTTGCTTTAGATGCATCCAGGGCAGACAAGCACTCTGTTTTTTCTCTTCTTTTGGTGGAAACTATTTGCAGCAAATTTGGCGTGAAGGTATCTACCTTCTTCTCCTCTGTGCTTCTCCACTCTCGAATCACTCGATATATTATCTCAAACAACCATTCGTTATATCTGTTAATTTTTGTTGATATTGAGGACACAAAAGTCCTCATAATGGAGCTGCCCTTATAGATCAATATTTTAGAAACTTTTATTACTGAGCGGCACCTTATTTGGTTTTTCTCTGTGGGTTGCTTATAGGTACAAAATCTTGTAGCTGAAGTTGTCGACTCAAAACTTGGAAAACAAGTAATCCTTCATATGCAAAAGCCTTGACTCTAAAGTTCTTACACTTGATTTTGCATTTTCGAGTTTGCTTACTCTTTTAAGCATCCCCAGATTACAAAACTAAAGCCGTCACTCACTTACATTGCTGCTGAAGAAATAATGACTTTGGTTACTGCTCACGGTGTGCACTCTGTCCTAAAATTGCTTGTTTTCTTAGACCTACAGCATATATTTATCCAAAAGAGAACGTTTTGTGCTTTCAGTTGCAGAGAACAGTAAATTGAATGAAGTATGGAAAGATATTTTGAATGCTGAGGGTGATGAAATATACATAAAGGTAATCTTGGTCGAAAAAGATTATTCTGATATCTCTGATCATATTGGCTGCTTAATATTTCTTTGGTGGTTTTATTTTACAGCCATATCAATCAAGGCTAAATTATTTCCATTTTAAATGGATCCACAGATCCATTGACTAAAGGCTTTGGAGTATATATGATGAAATAAAGCAAAATGACCCGGTGAATGGCCTTCACCTCTTATATTGCGAAAGAAAAATTGTCCGACGCCATTCTCGTACAGTTCTTTAGAAATAGCCTTTTGATCACTTCATAGGGAGAAGGTTGTCTAGAATAAATTACCTTTTAGTATCATACTCCACTATTTAGTCGATAATTAATATGAAGTCTTAAGGACTACAGAGAGTAGAGCCAAAAAAAAGAGGAACAGAGCAGAGCATCGAAAAGGTCAAAAGGATAATAAACAGCTCTAAAGCAAACAATTAATGTTCGCCTCTCTATGCTCTTGACTTCTTGTCAATTTGCAGGTTTCTCCCCATCGTCATTGAACGTCTTCCAAAACTTCCAAAACTCGCGTACTTGAGAAATTTTTAGAGGGTTTTGTATGATAAAAGTGAATAGCATTTCCCATGGACAATTGTCACCATTCTTTATCCCGGCCAATGCAATTTATAGGCAGAATCAATAATTCACTCACAAACGACTCTCTTAACTGAGATTTCTCCAATACAAATGAGAACCCATGAGCTCAGCTTTATTAGTCTTAATTCTTAAATGTCCAAACTCAGAAAATTAGCTCAATACCAGTCTACGGCTTGTTGAGGCACTACTGTAATGTTGTTTCTGATGTACCTCGTTTGCTTTTCTACATATATTACTATGATTTCTAAGCTTTTGGCAGTTATTATGAAGCATTTAGTTTTAAGTTAATTTTCTTTGGCTCATCAAGTGCTCCTCTCTTTGCCGATAGATCCCTTTTTTCAGCTATCACTGCTGTTGGCCTTTCGTATACAGTATAGGTGTTGGTGGAATATATGTTTCATAGTATTTAATTTTACTGTAGCTAAAAGCATTTTATTAAAAAAGAAAAAAAAAATGATATCCTGACATCTCCATTGCAGGATATTGGCCTGTATGTGAAAGAGGGGGAAACCCCTTCGTTTAATGAGTTATCTGAGAGAGCATGTTTAAGGAGAGAAGTTGCAATTGGTTATGTGAAGAACAACAGACAGGTATGTAGTATTTACTTCTACCAAAATTCTGGTTAAGAGATGCTTTTGCGCATATGAGACCAACACATTTACCTTGTATTAAATGAGGAATACATAAGGATTTGGTTAGATCTCAGCTGTGAGGCTGTCTTCTATGAGACTTTCTGCATCCTTCTTGATGAAACCTTAAACTTCGCGACATTTAACTGTGTTTTCTTAACTCTTCAGGTCATAAATCCGAATCGCAAAACAGAGCCTCTTACTCTTAGTATGGCAGATTCCCTAATTGTGATATCTGAGTTTGAAGGAGAACAACCCATCATTGAGTAAAGCTCTTCGGCTGTCATTCTGTTTTTCTCTATTGACTTTAGGCATGGAGACACAGATGGAGACTTGAGCATGCTTTCCGAAGTACACACGAGAAACCCGGGCAGAAGCTAGTATTACAATTGACGTATATAGTTACAAAAATGTTGATTCTTTGAACCACTGGCAAACCTTGTCCAAGATTGTCTCACTAATTTCAATTTATGAAAAACCTATTTCTGATTTTTCGAAAGCTCATTCTTCTGCACATTAATCTAAAAACCTTGACATCGACCATGGCTATATTGTCCTCGAGTGGTAAACTAGCCCCCTTAGTATAATCGTGAGATTTAACCTCTAAGTTTAAATTGAAGTGATTAGGCTTAACTTTTGTAAAATGTGAAATTAAGTCCCTATCAAAATCTCACGAGGAATTCATTTTCTCTCACCATAAAAACCTAAATGTTTAATTTAAAAAAAAGATCGAATTTTTTAAATGTACACAAAAAAACTGTTATTAAATTATGGAGAAAATAATTTTTTTATTTTATTTTATGTTTTGAGAAAATCGTTATTTTTACTAAAACATTTCTCTATTACTTAAGAAAAACTCTAGGTAATCAAAATTAGACACATATATCTATAGTGTTTCAACTTTTTTTTTTTTTAAAAAAAAGAAATTATATATATTTTTTAAAGAACCAACAAATTTAGGAAAAATGTTCAGCTCTTTTATAAAATTTAAATATTTTGATATTTATAAAATAATTTAAGGTTTTTCTACTAGTAATCTCATATTTTTTTCAAATTTTATATGATAACCCTACTTTTCAGAGAACACACATGGTAACATCAACTCTATTAATACGTATTTCTTGACCCTTAACTTTTTTTTTTTTCCGTCAATTTTGTCCGTCAGGCATGTGACGTGGCCAATTGAATTTTATGATTTTCTACAAGATACCCTATATTTTTAAAAATTCTACAAGATAATCTTACTTTTTCTATACAAATCACACGTGCTTAAAAACATAATCCCTTAATTAATCTTCTTTTTTAATTTTACTCGATTACACCCAAATTGTCAAATCCACCCTCACTACCCTTCAATTAACCAAGTTTTGAAAGAAAAATGTAATAAGAACTTTGTTCGATATAAAAAAATTCCCAATAAGATATTCTAAATACCAAAGTAAAATTACTTTATACCGAGCAATATAATAACAATTCTCCTATAGGACCAACCCAAAGAAGAAATAAGCCCAATAAAAGAAGTTACGAATATAAGACAACAAATTTCATTTAGGCCCTTCTTCTTATAGACTCTTGTCACTGCCAGTCACCACATCATCCACTTGTCCTCCGCCATCACATTCTCCATGGTCGATGCTACCATCCCATACGTCGATCCCATCACCGTCAGCGGTTTGGTGGACACCAACTGGCAACTACTAATATCCGGTTTCGATTTTAAGCTTTAAATTCCTAAATTTAGACTTGAGATTCAACATTTGCAAATTTTATTTAATCGTTTTACTCTGAATGTACAAATTTTTATGATCATGAGCATTTAAATAAAAATTGGTGTTTACCTTTAAAACTCACAATTTTAACTTGAAAACTCAAAATTCTATTTTGAAAAATTCATGTAGTGATGATGAAAATCCAATCCTCAAATTTGATGTTTTCAATGTAAACTTTAGAGTTTTGTTAAATAATGCAAATGGGCATGGGCTGCACCCGAATGGAGGAGAGACGGACCACTCAACAACACAAGGGAGGTTCCATCCTAAAACCAATTGACCATAGGAAGAGTAGTCCTCTTGGTTATAAAGTGGTACAATCTCTCTTTCTCCTTCAATGTGGGACACTCACATGTGGATTAATATGAGATTCTTCACCCCACCCACCTCCCCCCCACACACACACACACACACATGTGAGGCCCACTTTTAAATCAGACCGGAGCCATCTACAAATAGAATTTTCTCCGACTGCAAACAAGCTTAGACTGGGCCAAATAAGAGGTACACAAAGCCTTGGCTCCAGCTGGCACACAATGGCCCAGTTAATCATCTTACTCAGGTCTTTAGCCGTGAGCTCTGATGATACCATGTTAAATCATGCAAATGGGCATGGACCGCACCTGAACGGAGGAGAGACGGGCCACTCAACAATACAAGGGAGGTTCCATCCTAAAACCAATTGGCCATAGGAGGAGTAGCCCCCTTGGTTATAAAGGGGTACAATCTCTCTTTCTCCTTCAACGTGGGACACTCACACGTGGGTTAACATGCGATACTTCACAAGTTTTCCATAATTTTTGTAAAATGAGTTTTTAGTTTATTAACAACTAGTTTTAGTTTAATAGCTTATATTTTAAATTAAAAGCTTCTAACATTGGATGAATATATACGTGAATTAGACTATTGATGCGGGAGCATTAGAGTTGACAGAAAATGAAGTCTTAATTTCTCGAAATGTAACTCACATTTCCAAAGGTTTCAAAATGGGCTCGAGTTTAGTAAATATGATAACATGGAGGAACGAGGATGGCGTGTTGATCGACACGGTTAGGTGAGCTGCTAGGCACGCATCTCAAGGAGGCTATGTCGGTCCTATAACTGATATTTTACTATATGTCCTTATTTTGTTTTAGTTAATAAATTTAACGTAGTTGTTGTTTATTTCCTAATCCTAGAAGAGTTGTAATAAGGCAATTTGTCAATTCTCTTAAGATCGAGTTTAGGAAAGTTCTTTGAGTCAGTTAAGGAAAGGCTTACACGCCTGAATTAGGAAGTACTTAGAGGTCTCTATGTCATCTATTTCACTATAAATAAGGGTCATTGTATTCAGTTTTATTCATTCATTCAAGTTGAGAGATTAATACAAGAAGTTCTTGTTAATTCTAATTGCTTGCGAGTTATTAGATTTATTATTTCGTTCTTGCGAGAGTGAGATAATACACATTCAGTCTTGCGAGGTTGAGTGCTAGTTGTGAGTTGAGTCGAATTTCTTACGAGCAAGGAGAGCAATTAGCTTCATATCCCTTTATTTTTTCGTTCCAATTTAAACATAAAAACACATAAAACTTTATTCTGCTGCAAATTTACTCAAACACGTTAAAACTTGTGATAGTTTTACATCAAATTGGTTACCAGAGCCACGTTATTAGTTTGTTGCTTAACAAATTAATCTTGGGAGATGACGAGATCAGGCGATGCTGATTCTAGCAAGGGAGATAACGTTCCAAAGATTTGGCAAGAAGGGCAGGAAGAGCTAAAGCACGAGATGGCTAAGATGTCCTACGTTCTAAAGAATATTGCTGCCACGTTAAAGAACAAAGAGAAACAGAAGGGCGACGAGGATAGCCATTCCGAGTCAGAGGTAGATGAACCATGACCAAGGGGAAAGACGAAAGACAAGAATGATGATGATCGTGGTTTGAAGCTTGATATCCCGGAGTTTAATGGAGATATGGATCCGGAGAAGTTCATGGATTGGATTCGACAAACAGAACGGGTTTTCGAATATAAGGACTACGATGACAATGAGCAATTCAAGGTAGCTATTCTTAAACTAACTAAACTTCTTTATGGTATGAAAATTTAAAGAAACAAAGAAAGAATGCTGGAAAACCTAAAATTGATTCTTGGGAGAAATTGAAGAAGCACTTAATGAAACGATTCGTACCAAGAGATTATGAACAAGAGAATTATCTAAAGCTACAATTTTTATCACAAGAAGGCCTGTCCGTAACTGATTATCTTAAGGAGTTTGAGAGGATGTCGATTCTTTGTGATCTTAATGAGAAAGAATAGCTTAGAGTGGCGAGATTTATCAGGGGCTTAATACCTTCACTTGCAACACGAGTTGAAATCCAAAATTACGAAGGATTTGATGATGTTTGTAGATTGGCTCTAAAGTTTGAGAAACATGACAAAGCAAGGAGACCCTATGCTTATTCGAAAGGAGCAGGTTCTAGTTCTAGCTCGAGTTCTTATTCCAAACCACCACAAAGCAAGCCTAAGGAGATTCAAAAGGAGGAAGTCAAGGACAAAGCTAAGAGTGGTGTCGTGGAGAACAAGGGGAATTCATTGAGGCGTTGTTTCAAATGCCAAGGTTATGGACATATTGCTAACGAATGTCCATAAAAGCGTGTCCTAATTCAATCGATGAATTATGTGATATGATTCCAAACTTTATATGAAAGGATTCAAAACCCTCTGATTAAACTCATTTTAATTATTGATCTAAATTACTAATGAATATAAATGATGATCTAGTGCATGCATAACATAATATAAAATAGAAAAGTAAGAACAATGTTCCTTACATTCGTAGAAATCGGTTTAGGGCACAAGTGAGGACTCCTTCCCACACTTGTTCTTGAGCTACAAGTTTATGGATGATCCTCCAAAATCCCAATAGTAGAGATTCACCTCTTGATGGCACCAAGACTACCCCTTAATTCTAATAATATATTAACTAGATATATTTATTAGAAACCTTAAAATTTAATCTTAATATTATTTCTTATTACTACTTTAGTAATCTAAATAAATTAGATTTTTGAACAATTAAATATTCTAAAACTTATTTTAGAGAGATAGGAGAAAGTAAGGGAAGTTTTCTAAAATGTAAGAATGAATATAAGAATAAGAACAATTCTAATTCTTTTAGTGGGGGAGGAAAACCGGTGGGAGGGGATGGCCAAGGGAGCCAATGCATGCCCCTTTTCTTTTTAGAATTGTTCTTCTCAAAATGTATTAGGGTGTAGTCTAGGCTATAATAGTAATCATTGTGTTTTTAACAATTAAAAACAATTAACCATTTTAACCTTAAACACTTCTAAAAATCGGTGCCTTTGTGTAATATGGAATACATTTTATTTTATCAATTGTCATTTTGTCATATAATGTGTGACATGTAACATGTTATTAATAATATTAATGCATATTTAACGATTAAATATTATTACATATATTAATTCAATTATATATAACAATTGACTAGTAATTCATAATCACAAGTATATAAAATGGGTCATGTTAGTATAATCTACAACACATTGTAATTATAATTAACCGATCATTCTTAATTTAATTGTTTCATAAACAAAATTTTAGTAATATAACATTTTAATTACTAAAACGAATCTCATTTAATCGAATTACAATAAGATTCATATTATTACTCATAAATGTAAATTGTTCAATTTTAAGGAATTAATTAATCTGTATCAATATACAATTAATTAATTTATCTATTAAGGGAATCGTTCTTTAGGTGTGACCTTAAAGATCAACTGATCACCACCGTCAAACGACGGTAATGTCAAACTCTAGTCAGCCAATCATTACCGATTAATGTTGATCAGTTGACTTATTTATAAATGAATCATCCCTTTACGTATTCTTATCATGAGTTTCAATAATGTGATCGCACTATTGTTGAGGACACATACTCCAACAATCACCCACTTGTCCGAGACAAGTGTGCGCCACCAATTCTCTTGTCCTATTATAATCTCCCACTCAATGCAAGGTGTCTTGTAGGTCGTTCTTGCAAGTGATCATATCAAGAGTGGTTTCCTCGATCTGGAGAGTAACTGTCTGACCGGAATTATCTACCGTAGATACCTTCCGAGCGTGGCCACGCATTTTCAGTTCACTACTCCTCGAGTGCCACCGAGATTTTTAAATAATCGTGACAAGGGGGTGAACAATTCCTATCGCACTATTCCCTTCGTTTAGCCACAGCTCATCATGACCCAAGAGATGCCCATTTGACATCATTTACGAAAGTCGTAGAGCATAACTTAAAGTCACTCAGAATCTGTGCCAACTTGGGCGAATAGTCTTTAGTCAAAGAATTGACTCAAAAGAATACTATAGTAGCTCTCGCCACGACTAGGCTATATAAATTACCAGAACTCTATTAGCGGTCACTGCCCGACAGAGTGTCTCTTACAATCTGCCTATGTGATCGACTAGTCATCTCTTATGACCTTATGGCACTTGAACTTGCCATCAATCGACTCACACTCTAATCACTTAGATATGTCACCTCATGTAAGTAACTAGGGGCAATTACTATGTCAATCCAGTTCACTTTAATAGGGTTCAATATTGTCTTAACAACCTATTTGGATATAACAAAGCAATAGATGAGTTTAAGAAACTCAAACGATAAATGCGATTATCACATATGAATAGTCAATACCATATTACTACTTCATATCTTATAATCTAAAGTGTATATTTTACACATGTCAAAGTGCAATAAAAACTTGGTTGATGGACATATCAAGTATCCACACAATCCAACTTTATGAATTGCTTTTTCCTTTTTTCAATGTCATTTCTAATGTCATGAACTTTTCTAAGTACATGTCTAGGCTTTTTCTTAGACTTGGGCTCTTTAACTTGAAAGATGCTCCTACTATCATCATATAACTTGTGATAAAATACTTGGTGGAAGGATCTACCTATAGTCCCTTTATGAACCACCTTATCACAATGTACTCAGACTCCATTTGTAGAACTTGTAATGGTTGATTCTAAAATATTTTTCTAGTCACTTACTCCTGAGTCAATAAAATTAACCTAGGATTTCAATAAATCCTTATAGGTTTGGAGACTAGAGTTTGTGTAACCCTTCAACACACAACTTAGTATGTCATCCAAACACAAGAACGGATCCTCAGTTCTTTTCAGGAATTATAATGGATGTTCTTGAAGGCTGTCAAATGACCTTCATATGAAATAACTTGTCATTGACTCATTATGCTCCTAAGCATATGATTCATCATGGCATGTGCATATATTGGCATACATGGTCATTCTAATGGTGGAAACATTAGCAATCGATTTTATGTGATCATCAACTCATTGGGTTCAGTGAATGACTATGACTCTATCATAGTAATTCCACTTTCATCAATATGAATAACCTTCTCAACAAATGTTGATATTAAACAGATAAAAAATCTTATCAACATAAGATACTTATCTAAGTGTATATCTAAATTTCCCTATGTCATAATAGATTTGGAATTTTAGTATGCATCATGTCAACTTTAATCGAGAATTGAAAAACAAAACACTCCTTCATAGATGATAGTGTCATCATGTCATTCTCAATGAGTAATATGATATTAACATGAAAGACAATTTCTCCCACTGAACTTCATGTCTAAACATGGTAATATTGACTCCCACTTAAATCCATGTATACCCATGGCTTCTCGACAACTCGAGTGAAATCATTTTCTTATCACATAATTGAAATGATCATTGCAATTTTTAAATGTTGTTTAAAACCTTGTGCTTATGTCATACACACACTCTTTTTTAAATACCTATTTAGAAATTGGTCTTAACTTGCATATACACACAATGAGGTGTAGCAATGGTGATATGGATCTTAGCATGGTTACATTTTAACTTAGCTTTGTAGACAACTTTAATGTCTATCTATGCAACTCTTATGCATAGATTTTACTTTGGTTCATTAGGCTCTTATGTAAAATTGAATTGAATTACTTGATACAACCACTTCATAATCTTTATTGAAGAACACTTTCTTTTGGTCTCCTCACTAGTCTTGAGTTTGACTTAAGAAGCTTTCTTTTGGTCTCCTCACTAGTCTCGAGTTCAACCTAAGTTTAACCTAAAAAGCTTTTTTTTGGTCTCCTCACTAGTCTCGAGTTTGACCTAAGAAGCTTTCTTTTGGTTTCCTCACTAGTCTCGAGTTAGTTGCTAATTTTTTCCCACTCTATCTTTTGAAAAATACATCTATTTTTCTCGAAAGATAGCTCTATAAGCAACAAACAATTTGATACTTAAACTTGTGAAAGAAGAAAATATCGCACATTATAACCTTCATAGATGACCCTCTTGTAATGAGATTGTAATCTAGTAGTAAGATAGACTAGCCTTTATAAGATAAAGGATTGGATTCATATTCATGTCTTATACAATTTTAGGGTCTTAAGTCCTCCCATAGCTCGTATGGAGTCTTATGAGTGGTTACAAGTCTTAGTTATAAGTGGTGTTTTAAATTTGTGTATAAAATTCCTTACCTTCAGTTCAAATAACTCTATTTGACTTTACAATGGTTCTTTCTTATGTCAAATAAGATGTGATATTTAGTCATAAAAGCATAAGAGGGAATCAAATTCATGGCTTATAAAGTGGTACAATCTCTCTTTGTCCTTCAACGTGGGACACTCACACGTGGGTTAACATGGGATACTTCACAAGTTTTCCATAATTTTTGTAAAATGAGTTTTTAGTTTATTAAAAACTAGTTTTAGTTTAATAGCTTATATTTTAAATTAAAAGCTTCTAACATTGGATGAATATATACGTGAATTAGACTATTGATGCGGGAGCATTAGAGTTGATAGAAAATGAAGTCTTAATTTCTCGAAATGTAACTCACATTTCCAAAGGTTTCAAAATGGGCTCGAGTTTAGTAAATATGATAACATGGAAGAACGAAGATGGCGTGTTGATCGACACGGTTAGGTGATCTGCTAGGCACGCATCTCAAGGAGGCTATGTCGGTCCTATAACTGATATTTTACTATATGTCCTTATTTTGTTTTAGTTAATAAATTTAAGGTAGTTGTTGTTTATTTCCTAATCCTAGAAGAGTTGTAATAAGGCAATTTGCCAATTCTCTTAAGATCGAGTTTAGGAAAGTTCTTTGAGTCAGTTAAGGAAAGGCTTACACGCCTGAATTAGGAAGTCCTTAGAGGTCTCTATGTCATCTATTTCACTATAAATAAGGGTCATTGTATTCAGTTTTACTAATTCATTCAAGTTGAGAGATTAATACAAGAAGTTCTTGTTAATTCTAATTGCTTGCGAGTTATTAGATTTATTATT